>NC_034187.2:14723531-14776031 GCF_002021735.2 Oncorhynchus kisutch
GCACTATACAAGCAAAACTCAGTCTAATGACAGGCATCTTGGCGACGTAAGTCCCACAACACATTCTAGTTAGAATGCAAAATATCATGTTATTGTTATGGAAAGTCTGGCACCAACATGGTGGATGCTTTGCCAAACTCTGTTTATGTTAATCACTATCACTGGCTCTGGATAGCTCCTCTTCAGCTGGATAGACTGTAAGTGCAAGATATTTGTGTGTGTGTGTGTGTGTGTGTGTGTGTGTGTGTGTGTGTGTGTGTGTGTGTGTGTGGAGCTGGTTTCAGAGGACAGACTAGGGTCCCCCAGCCATATCATAATTCACACGGGCACAAATGATACATAGGAAAGGGTGGCAATTGCACTCAAGGGAGTGATTGAAAAAGATTATTCCACTTTCCCCAATGCAGTGGTTATCGCCACCCTGCTACCACGAAAATACTTTCACCCTGCCACCATACAACGGGTGAATGAAAGCATTTTGCGAGACTGTCCCTCAAAACCTAATGCATACCTGGCACACTACTCCACCCTGGACTCCACCCTGATAAGCCTTTACGACCAGGTCCACCTCTACAGAGAGCAATCCCAATTTTTGCCAGGACCCTGAAAGACGTCACCCTCAACCGTAGCCCCAGCACCACAAACAAGAGCGACAGAGCAACTGACACCCCGCCCAGACCAGCGAGAAACCCTCCCAGACCTGCAAAAAACCCTCCTGAAGGACCTGCACAGAGAATACCCACACCAAGAGGACCTACACCCAGACCACAGCATTACCAGCCACACCCCAACCAGCTAAGACCACCCCAAGCAAACCCTGGCCATACCCTATATAGATCCCCCCATATCAGACCTATGCCCCCCCCCCCCCCCCCCCCCGCACCTGTGGCAAGGCCTTCAACATGACTACAGGATATTTGACCAGGCCATGAGCAGGGCAACAGAACCAACCCGCAGAGCAACAGAACCAACCCCCACTATTACACCTGCCCAAGCACCATCCTGTGACCTAAGATGCTCAACATGTTCTGCTCACACCTTCTGTGATGGTCCGGGCCTAAACCACACAAAAACAACACTAGACACTATGGAACACAAAACTTTTACTATCTCATCCTGGAATATACAAGGGCTGAGGTCATCTGCCTTCGGCCTGAAGAGCAGGAACCCAGACTTCATAAAATAAATTGGAAATACAGACATTGTCATTCTACAAGAAACATGGTATAAAGGAGACGTACCCACTGGTTGCCCTCAAGGTTACAGAGAGCTGGTAGTTCCATCCACCAAACTACCAAACAGGGAAGAGACTCAGGGGGTATGCTAATTTGATAAGAGCAGACCTAACCCACTCCATTAAATTAGTCAAAACAGGAACATTGTATATATGGTTTGAAATTAATAAGGAAATGATCTCAACAGAGACAAATGTCCTAATGTGTGCTACCTATATCCCCACAATAGAATCCCCATACTTTAACGATGACAGATTCTCCATCCTAGAGGGAGAGATCAACCATTTTCAGGCTCAGGGACAGGGACAGGTACTAGTCTGTGGTGACCTAAATGCCAGAACTGGACAAGAACCCGACACCCTCAGAACACAGGGGGACAAACACTTACCTGGAGGTGACAGCATTCCCTCCCCATATTCCCCCCTAGACACAACTATGGAAACATAACCAACAAAAACCAACAAAAACTCCTGCAGCTCTGTCAGAAACTGGGTATATACATAGTCAATGGTAGGCTTCGAGGGGACTCCTATGGTAGATACACCAATAGTTAATCTCTTGGCAGTAGTACTGTAGACTACTTTATCACTGACCTCAGCCCAAAGTCTCTCAGACTGTTCATAGTCAGCCCACTGACATCCTTATCAGATCACAGCAAAGTCAGTCTACTTGAACAGAGCAATACTCAATCATGAGGCATCAAAGCCAAAGTAACTGAATAATATTAAGAAATTATAAAGATGGAAGGAAAGTAGTGTGGAAATCTACCAAAAAACAATTAGGCAACAACATATTCAATCCCTTTTAGACAATTTACTGGACAAAAGGTTTCACTGTAATAGTGAAGGTGTAAACTTCGTAGTAGAAAACCTAAACAGTATATTTGACCTATCAGCTTCCCTATCAAATCAATGAGAAATGGTTTAATGAAGAATGCAAAAACCTAAGAAAGAAATTGCAAAACCTATCCAAAGGAAAAATGTAGAGACCCAGAAAACCTGAGCATACGCCTTCACTATGGTGAATCACCAAAACAATACATAAGACCACTATGGAAAAGGAAGGAAGAGCATGTCACAAATCAGCTCAATGTAATTGAAGAATCCATAGAATCTAACCACATCTGGGAAAATTAAAATTAAAAAAAATTAAAAAAGAAAAACATGAAGAGTTATGTATCCAAAATGGAGATGTATAGGTAAACCACTTCTCCAATCTTTTTGGCTCTATGACGAAGAACAAACAGCAAAAACATATACATGATCAAATACAAATCTTAGAATCCACTATTAAAGACCCACTGGTTTCTCAAGAGAACCCACTGGATTCTCCAATTACAGTGAATGAACTACAGGAGAAAATGCATACCCTCCAACCCAAAAAGGCATGTGGTGTTGATATTATCCTAAATTAAATAATAAAGCATACATACCATAAATTCCAATTGGCTATACTTAAACTTTTAAAATCATTCTAAGCTCTGGCATCTTCCCCAATATTTGGAACCAAGGACTGATGACCCCAATAACTACCGGGGGATATATGTGTCAACAGCAACCGTTGCATTATCGTTAACAGCAGAAAACAATGCAGTGAGCAAATGTCAAATTGGCTTTTTACCAAATTACCGCATGACAGACCACGTATTCATCCTGCACACCCTAATTGAAAAACAAAGTCTTCTCATGGTTCTTTGATTTCACTAAAGCTTTCAAATCAATTTGGCCAGCGATACAAATTGAAGGAAAGTGATGGAAAGTGGTGTTGGGATAAAAACATATAACATTATAAAATCCATGAACACAACTTGGGCGGTTAAAATGGGCAAAAAATACACACATTTCTTTGCAGAGGGCTGGGGTGTAAGACAGGAATGCAGCTTAAGCCCCACCATGTTCAACATCTATATCAACGAATTGGCGAGTGCACTACAACAGTCTGCAGCATCCGGCCTCACCCTACTAGAATCTGAAGTCAAATGTTTACTGTTTGCTGATGATCTGGTGCTTCTGTCTCCAACCAAGGAGGGCCTACAGCAGCACCTAGACCTTCTGCACAGATATTGTCAGACCTGGGCCCTGACAGTAAATCTCAGTAAGACAAAAATAATGGTGTTCCGAAAAAGGTCCAGTTGCCAGGACCACAAATACAAACTCCATCTGGACACCGTTGCCCTAGAGCACACAAAAAAATGATACATACCACGGCCTAAACATCAGAGCCTTGATTAACTTCCTCAACACTGTGAATGATCTGAGAGACAAGGCAAGAGGGCCTTCTATGCAATCAAAAGGAAAATTAAATTTGACATACAAATTAGGATCTGGGTAAAAATACTTGAATAAGTTATAGAACCCATTGCCCTTTATTGTTGTGAGGTCTGGGGTCTGCACACCAACCAAAATTTCACAAAATGGGACAAACACCAAAGTGAGATCCTGCATGTAGTACTCAGGACAGACGGGCGGCTCTGGCAGCTTCGGACAGACGGGCGGCTCTGGCAGCTCCGGACAGACGGGCGGCTCTGGCAGCTCCGGACAGACGGGCGGCTCTGGCAGCTCCGGACAGACGGGCGGCTCTGGCAGCTCCGAACAGACGGGCGGCTCTGGCAGCTCAGGACAGACGGGTGGCTCTGGCAGCTCCTGACAGACGGGCGGCTCTGGCAGCTCCGGACAGACGGGCGGTTCTGGCAGCTCAGGACAGACGGGTGGCTCCAAATAATTTGGGGGACTGCCTCTCGTGCCTGTTGCTCTGCCTTACCTCATATCGCCACAGCTCAGCTTTCGCTGCCTCCAGTTCTTCTTTGGGGCGGCTATATTCCCCAGTCCCTTACCGTCTAGAATCTCCTCCCAGGTCCAGGAGTCCAGAACCCTCTGCTCCTTGTTACCACGCTGCTTGGTCCTTTTTTGGTGGGTAGTTCTGTAACGTCTGTTGTCGGGAGAAGGAGAAGACCAAGGTGCAGCTTGGTAAGTATTCATAATATCTTTTAATCAATAAGAATACTTGAACAAAAAACAACAAAACGACAAACGAACAGTTATGCAAGTTGAGATACACAAAACAGAAAACAACTACCCACAAACACAGATGGGAACAGGCTACCTAAGTATGCTTCTCAATCAGAGACAATGATTGACAGCTGCCTCTGATTGGGAACCATACCAGGCCAAACACATAGAAATTCAACACACAGAACAAAACATAGACTGAAAAACATAGAATACCCACCACAACTCACGCCCTGATCAAACAAAAATAGAGACATAAAAAAGGAACTAATGTCAGAATGTGACAGTCATCACTGAACAACGATGTGACATCATTTATTTTAAGATTTCTGACAGTGTTGATTTTTTGCTTGTGTGCCATTGTTGTTGGCTAAACTATCTTGAACCTTACTGAGATTCATTCTATAGCTAGATGACTCCTGATATCTCCAGGAGTGAGAAGTGTAATTTTTGTCTTTATCTGTTATCTCTCTTTTTGTTAGCTAGAGCCATCTACTTTAAGTGCTGCCTGTCTTCCCAGTAGCCTACATGGTGTGTGAACTGCTGACTGCTCATCATTTGCAGATAGTTGTTGACACGTCAACCAGGATCAAGGGGCAGGGCAATTTGTGACTTGTTTTCGTAATCAGTGGCTGTATTGGAGGTAGTTTCACATCTCCTAGGCAATCAGCAATTAGTACAGGGAGGTGTGCTCTCCACCTCTGCTAGGCAATTAGCAATTAGTGTTAGTATGTCAGTCTCGCTTAGTTTCTCAGCGTCAGCTGTAAGTGTCGGTTGTGTCACAAACTAAGACCATCGCTGAATCAAAGATGGTTCTGCCGAGTTGTTCTGTGGAGTGGTTTGAGGAAGGAAAGAGAGAAAGGCTCCACACCACTCTCTCACTTGAGTATCTTACCTAGTTATTTTCTAGGTGCTCTTTTTGTAGCTTTGGCAACTTTTGATTTATTTTTATTTTTGATACCTGTAGGCTTTACAGACTCTTCCCACCCCTTGGCTGCAACCCTTCTAATTTAGTGTACACTGAATGCAAAACACATGAAGAATTACGCGTCTCTGGCAGCATTTGGATATATCGATCTGCGGTCATTAAAGTACATTTTATCTCTTTGCAACCTTTCAGTCACTTTCCTTTTTTTCCCTGAAGAGGAAATGGATCACCCCGGAGAACACTTCTACTCCAGCTGCTCTTTCTTCATCTGACTACGTTTTCTCTTTAGGTCTGAGAGCATCTGGTCATTGCGATGGTGGCACAGATCTACTTATTTCTCCAAAGTGGAGATTTTCCCTGTCCATCTACTCATTTGAATTCCATGCTGTCACTGTCACTTGTCCACTCAAGCTGAACATTATTGTCATCTATTGCCCACCAGGTGCACTTGGAGAGTTCCTCAATGAGCTTGGCCACTTGATAATCTAATTTCCTGAGGGTGTCTCACCGCTCTTCGTACTTGGCGACCTCCAGACGTATGCCTTCGATTCATTTTTTTTCTCCAACGCTATCCACTCAGCCCCTTCCGAGATGGTCATGTGTCATCGCAATCTTCGCTCTCTCGCTCCCACTACACTTTCCTCTTGTATCCTATCATCTCTCCCTTCTGCTAAATCATCCTCCATCCTGTCTCCTGATTCTGCCTCTTCGACCTTACTCTCCTATCTTTCCACATCCTATGACTCGCACTCTCCCCTTTCCTCCCTTCCGGCTAGGCCCTCCCCTCCTGCTCCGTGGCTGAGTGACTCATTGCAACCTTACAGAAAAGAGCTGTAGACACCTGAGTCAAAATGTTCGAAAAACAAAACTTTCTGAGGACCTATCATCCTTTCACTCCCTCCTCTCTGCCTTCTTCTCCTCTGTATCCACTGCTAAAACCACTTTCTACACCTCTAACTCTAAAACAATTTCCCACCTTAATCCTCCACCCCCTCTCCCTCCCTCCTCCTTCTATGCGCACAACTTTGTCAACCACTTTGAAAAGAAGGTTGACAACATCCGCTACTCATTCATTCAGCCTATTGAGTCCACTGGTCTCACAGAACTACCCTACACCTTGACGACATCCTGTGACTAGTGTGGTCTGGCCGCCCGGCAACCTGCCCGCTTGACCCCATCTCCTCCTCCCTTCTCCAGACCATCTCTGGAGACCTTCTCACATTACTCACTTCCCTCATCAACTCACCTCTGACCACTAGCTGCATCCCATCTGACTTCAGAATAGCCTGGCTCCCCTCCTCAAGAAACAAACACTCAACTCATCTGAAGTCAAAAACTATAGATGTGTATCCCTTTCTTTTCTTTTCAAAACACTTGAGTGTGCTGTTTCTGATCAGCTTTCTCGTTATCTCTCTCGGTATGATCTTCTTGACCCTAACCAGATGGGTCACTCAACCGAGACTGCTGTTCTCTGTGTCACGGAGACTCTCCTTTCTGCGATAGCTGACTCTCTCTCTTCTGTTCTTATCCTCCTAGAACCATCCACTGCCTTCGACACAGTGAACCATCAGATCCTCCTCTCTACCCTTTCAGGGCTGGGCGTCTCAGGCTATGCACACATTTGGACTGCATCCTACCTGCCAGGCCGCTCATACCAGGTGACATGGAGAGAATCTGTGTCTGCACCATGCACTCTTACTACTGGTGTCCCTCAGGGCTCGGTTCAAGGCCCTCTTCTCTCAATACACCAAGTGACTCTGGTCTCTCCTATCATTGCTAGGCGGATGACACTCAACTACTTTTCTCCTTCCCCCACTTCTGACACCCAGGTAGCAACACGCATCTCTACGTGCCTGGCAGATATCTCAACTTGGATGTTGGCCCACCACCTTAAGCGCAACCTCGACAGGATGGAGATGCTCTTCCTCCTAACGCCTGCCCCCTCAAAGACCTCTCCATCACAGTTGACAACTGCACAGTGTCGCCTTCCCAGATTGCAAAGAACCTTGGCATGACCCTGGACAACACTCAGTCTGTCTTTAAGTAGCAGAACTGCATATTTTCTGATTCATTACATTAGTATCTGGCATGTCTCCACTGTGTGTGAGTGGATTGGAGGGGAGCTGCTATGATTTCCTGCTCAGTCCATCTCAGGGGATGCACCCTATTCCCAATATAGTGCACTTAAAATGAGTGCACTATGTAGGGAATAGAGTGCTATTCGGGACACAAACAGGCTTAATGGCTTGTTGCAGTGTCTTTAATTAACACGTACGCCAGCCTTTGGAGAGATCCCTGTTACTTACATTATTGACATTGGGAGTAGAGGCATCTCATGTCTCCCTGCAATTGTCAATAATCCCACTGATGGCACTCTAACTGGGTGAAGCGCCCCGTTAGCCACCTAACTAATGCACCATCTACCATTATTACTATCATAGGATAGCACTCGGACAAGTTACTAGACCATGTGGACATAATGCATGCTATGCATAACACACATAACACTATAAAACATTACAATGGCAAGCCCTTCCTATAAACATTCCTAATTATGTTGTCCGGTGTTGTAAAAAATGACTGTATGCATTACACCTTTATTTATGGTATGATGTATCTGGTATTAGGGGAATAGTCCTCGCTTCTTGTGATGTATGTATGTGGAACGGGTCAATATACATGAATAACACAAGATAAGTGGGAGGGCACTAATATTGCATTATCAATACATCCAATGGAAGGACATTACTTCATCAGCACTTCTTAGTGTGTTTAACATATTGTCCAGATTATGACTGCATGGATTTAGGTTGAGAATGTATTGGCCCATACAGGATCGCCAGCTAATCTGTGATCCTGAGACCCTATTCTCCATTTCATCATCTATTTCCCACTGACTCTCAGGACAGGAAAGAGACTTCCTCTTTCTTCAGCACATCCATATGGGCCTGATGTCCTTTCAGTGGTGTAATGACCCTCCTCTCTACCTACCTCCCTCCCAACCCTCCCCCACCCTGGTCCCTGCATATCATTTATCACTGCTCCCACTTAATGAGAAATGTTTCCAGGGTATGTCAGAAAAAAAAGTAATTTAGATTCAATAAATAGGTGAGTCAATGAAGATATTACACCATAGTAATCAAGCAGCAAATTCAACTACAGTACAGTATGTGTTTACTTGTTTTTCGTTAGATAAATGCATTTTTTTTTTAAATGCTGCTTCAGTAACAATGAGAACAAACAGATAAAACGGTAGCTAACTAAAGGCTGACCAAATGTTCACTAATCATACATTCTGCAATTGCATTTATCTTCAGTGTGGTTAAAACCTTACATCTTTGGATTGAAAACAAAAAAACGATGTGTGTAATGAGAGCTTTGTGAGAGAATCAGCCATAACATAATTATATCCATTAAATATCTGTACATTTTCTAATAATATTATCTAGATGTACATCAACAATTATTTAATACAAAACATGTTCTCCTGTGGAAAGCTAAAATGAACCAATTCAACATGTTTAATGATTGCCACTTAATCCATCCGATCCCGACAACTTTTAGTGAGTTAAAAAAGGGACTGGGGGATTCATTTAAATGATGGGTATTGACTGAACCAATGGACCTTCAAACTGTCATGGAAGAATTCAACTGTGCAGAATGTGCCTGAATTGCGGAGTAGCTAGCAAGGCCTTCATGGAAGGAGAGGAAGAAGTGGAGGGCAAGAGAGGGAGAGTTGGAGATGGAGGGAGATGGAGGTGGAGGGAGATGGAGATGTGGAGGTGGAGGGAGATGTGGAGGGAGAGGGAGATGTGGAGGGAGAGCGAGAGGTGGAGGGAGAGAGAGAGGTGGAGGGGGAGAGAGAGAGAGAGGTGGAGGGAGAGGGAGTGGTGGAGAGAGAGAGGTGGAGGGAGAGGGAGATGTGGAGGGAGAGGTGGAGGGAGAGAGAGAGGTGGAGGGAGTGAGAGAGAGGTGGAGGGAGAGAGAGAGAGGTGGAGGGAGAGGGAGAGGTGGAGGGAGAGAGAGAGAGATACAGAGAGAGGTGGAGGGAGAGAGAGGTGGAGGGAGAGAGAGGTGGAGCGAGAGATGGAGGGAGATGAAGAGGTGGAGGGAGAGAGAGAGAGGTGGAGGGAGAGAGAGAGAGATACAGAGAGAGGTGGAGCGAGAGATGGAGGGAGATGAAGAGGTGGAGGGAGATGTAAAGAGGGAGCTAGAGGGAACGGGAGAGATGAAGGGAGAGATAAAGAGAGAGATGGGAGGCAAAACTAACTGCCTATGCTCCTTAGTGTAATCGGTGCCTGTGATTGGATGCCCTGAGCTGTACTGAGGCCTAGCATCACAGATCACACCACAGCCAGCTACGCTCAGCAGATGGGAGCAAGGCTGGCTTTACCTTATCTACCTTATGGGGATGTGAGGGTTTGAAGTTGAAAGTTGTTTTGATGTGACACATGCTGGTGTGATGGTTTGATATTCAGGCTGATCTGGTAGACTAGCAGACATGGTTTAGTGGTAGAACACCAATGTTGATTAGTTTTTTTTGTTGCCCTTTTTAAAAAGCTTTTGAAAAGTTATTATAAAAAATACATAAATCCAGAAGTATAAATTGGACTACAATATGTTAAGCGTATAGTACTGTAATGCATTTTCAAAGTACCTTACTTGTCACTATGCCAGAGAATGTACCTGTCCCTATCCTGTGCATGCTCAGAGAATGTACCTGTCCCTATCCTGTCCATGCTCAGAGAATGTAGCTGTCCCTATCCTGTCCATGCTCAGAGAATGTAGCTGTCCCTATCCTGTCCATGCTCAGAGAATGTACCTGTCCCTATCCTGTGCATGCTCAGAGAATGTACCTGTCCATATCCTGTCCATGCTCAGAGAATTTACCTGTCCCTATCCTCTGCATGCTCAGAGAATGTACCTGTCCCTATCCTGTGCATGCTCAGAGAATGTACCTGTCCCTATCCTGTGCATGCTCAGAGAATGTACCTGTCCCTATCCTGTGCATGCTCAGAGAATGTACCTGTCCCTATCCTGTGCATGCTCAGAGAATGTACCTGTCCCTATCCTGTGCATGCTCAGAGAATGTACCTGTCCCTATCCTGTGCATGCTCAGAGAATGTACCTGTCCCTATCCTGTGCATGCTCAGAGAATGTACCTGTCCCTATCCTGTGCATGCTCAGAGAATGTACCTGTCCCTATCCTGTCCATGCTCAGAGAATTTACCTGTCCCTATCCTGTGCATGCTCAGAGAATGTACCTGTCCCTATCCTGTGCATGCTCAGAGAATGTACCTGTCCCTTTCCTGTGCATGCTCAGAGTACATAGCTATCACTATGCCGTGCATGTTCAGACCCCAACTGTTGACAAATTGATCTTAGATTAACTGGTGATTGGACTTGAATCCTCTCTGAAATATGACCTCAGTCAGATGTTGGGTGGGCCCCAACCACAAGTTAGTAATTGACACAGCTTGACACAGTGTATTGTCATTATCTGTCATAAACTAATCAGTGCTCTCACCTCAGCTGTCACACACTTAGAGTAAATGAGGCCATGAATAAAATATTGTAAAAAATCAACAAGAAAAAAAAGTGATGGGGTTGAGGCAGGTTTATGAACCTTGTGGGCATGTAATCTAGTATAGTGGAACGGCTGCCAACTCCAGACCACACACGCCCACTGTTGACGGGGTTTCCAATCCTGCCTCAGCCCTATCGCTTTCTTTTTTTCATTGACATTTTTGTCTCCCCCCGTTAGTCTTTGTCTTTATATCTGTCTCCCTATCTCAAAGTATCATTGTCCAATAATATAACATTTAAAAAAAAAAATTAGATTCTATAGGATGTGTTGAGGCGTGTTATAAAATGCGTTATGGACAATGCAGTTGATTTGAAAATGGTATTTAGCTAGCTACCAGTTGTAGAAAATGTATTTAGATGGATAAATGCTCACACATTAGAAGATTGTCTGAATATCTATCTAAACATTTCATGGAAAACAATCTCAAATAAAAATACAAGTCATGATCAAAGAATACCACAGCCTTTTAAGTCGATTGACGACTCTCAGACAAAAAATGCAGTGAACGCCACGATTACCATGTCCCCCGTGGGGTCTACTCAGCACAGAGCAAGATTCATGTGTCAAAACTCTCTCTGCTCTGCTCTACATGCATACATTCATGTCTCCCTTTGCTTTATGCATAACAGCTGTTTCAATGCCGCCATGACCTTTCTTGAACTGCGTCACAAACGGCACCCCATTCCCGATTTAGTGCACCACTTTTAACCAGGGCACATTTTACTAGTGCACCACTTTTAACCAGGGCACATTTTACCAGTGCACCACTTTTGACCAGGGGACATTTTACCAGTGTACCATCAATGACCAGGGGACATTTTACCAGTGTACCATAAATGACCAGGGGACATTTTACCAGTGCACCATGTAGGGAATGCGGTGCCATTTTGGAGGCAACATTGTTCCCCCACACCCCGTAAACGAAGTGCCGAAAAGGCAAAAGCGCAGATGAATCACAATGCCTCCCTGACACTGTTGTTTGATTCCAGTCAGAATGAAAGAAAGGGGGGAAATATGTTTCTGGATGCAATCTTCCCAATCGGATTACGTTCCCTGTCCCTGCTTTATCCCGGCAGCTCTGTGGGATCAGGGTGACAGCAGCATTCAGGAGCGTCGGCTCTACAGCTCCGTGCTATTCGAATGCAGAAGCTGCATCGCTGCCTCCCTGATAAAAATGTCACCTATGATTTGGCCGAGGATTCCTCATGTCTGCTGCCTTGCTGTTGTCGCTGCCACTCTAAATACGTAGGGCTAAGCTAACGCTGTGTTTTGAGGTCATTTCATAAAGCTGTTATTCTGGAGCGCTATTATATTATAAAAGCATGCAAGGAAAGTGTTTATGTTCAATGAAAGGCTACAGTGAGTCTGCAGCTCTCTAAAGGCACAATCTGGGATATTTCCTGCTGTTCCATAATGATCCAAGTGATGGGGCTTCCATTAAGATAAAATCAAAGACTCAGGATTGTGGCTTTAATCCTAGCCTTTGGAATGCTGTCAGTGTGTTGGTTTCAGCTATAACATCTCAATTATAGCTCAGTGTCTCTGGCTTCATCCCAAATGGCACCTCTATATTGTGCACTTCTTTTGATCAAAACCCTATGACCCTTGGCAAAAGTAGTGCACTACATAGGAAATAGGGTGCCATTTGGGATATACTGTGTCTGAACACAGGATGCAACCCTGTGCCCCGTGTCAAAGCATCACAACCCAGCAGAATCAACACAGCAGACATGGGAAGACAAAACATGGCTGGCTGGACACCTAGGAGACCTCATTTACATTCGATGGAGGTCAATGACAGGCTCATCTTGAGAGAGAGAATACTTCCCAAATGGCTCCCTATAGAGTGCACTACTTTTGACCAGAGCTCTATGGTTCCTGGTCAAAAGTTGTGCACTATTTAGGAAATAGGGTTCCATTTGGGTCTATTCAAATAACTGAATTATTTACAGTTCATTCCCCATTCTGAGGATAATATATATGAGAGAGAGAGGGAGTTAGAGAGGGAGAGATATAGTAGTCTCTGCTCCGCTTTGAGTCAGAACCATGTCACCCTGCTCCTGGACAGGCAGGTACAGCACCGCTAGTCTACCCCTCTGAGCCCAGATACGCACCAAGAATCTTGATCCCCTCACAGCCCCTCTGCAACCCACCTGGAAGCTGCAGAGGTGCCCTTTCCCTCCTTGCCCCACATAAGAGCCTTAATTTGCCTGAGTTTACCTTAGCCAACCCCCCCCCCCCCCCCCCCCCCCCAGCAGACTAGTCTCCATGGCCCGTAGGTCCTGCTCACCCTTAACCATCACTGAGACATTATCAGCATATGCTCACAATGCTATACCTGTCCCCAACCCAATGCCTGGCTCTCTCAGAGAGAAATGCCCTCATATACATACATTAAATGCACATATCCCTTACTGCTAGGAACTCTCTGAACTGCACTGTTGATCCATACATGTTTATTTCTTTTCAAATTGATTGATGTTGATTTTGAAAATATTTCCTCTCTCTCGTTTTGCCTCCTGTTGGGTCTGGTTATTTTTGGGATCTGCACACTGTGATGGTGAAGGTTGCATCCCAAATGGTCCCTGGTCAAAAGTAATGGACTAAATAGGAATTGGGTGACACTTTGGATGCAGTTCAAGCCTCCACTCCCCAGCTCTGCCTTGTCTGTCAACCTCTTAATGCCTTACTTAGGGTCTTACAAACATATGGATATGAGTAAAAAAAGACTGACAAAATTACACATTTGCACACACACACACATACACACACACACACACACACACACACACACACACACACACACACACACACACACACACACACACACACACACACACACACACACACACACACACACACACACCCCTGACTCTTCTCTTGAGGGATTCAACCTTTTCACACAGAGACAGGGGGGGGTAATTGTCGTGTTTATGGAAACTAACAGCTATTGAGTCTTGAGTCTATTGTTACATTGCTTTGTATCAAAATGATCATAACACCAGTTTAAGTCATTCCTTACAAGATATTTCAGTCTGTTTCCGAGAATCGGTTATGCTTTGTCAATGGTCAAATAAAGACTTTCAAGTCTTTGCTTAGGCAATAAGCACACCCTTACATGGTACACTCCCTGGCACACTTCCTGGCACACTTCCTGGCACACTCCCTGGCACACTTCCTGAGATAAGTTATGGTGAGCCACAAATGCAGTAGCATCAACTTCCATAATGTGAGAAAAGCAATATTATTGTTGTATAGAAATATCTTTCCACTATGACTAGCCTTCCAATCAAGATACCAGCACACCGGTAAATGATCCCACAGTTTATTGTGCAACGTTTCGATCCAAAGGTAAGGTTTTTAGATGTGCAGACATCACGTTTGAAACTACCCTATCACTCAGTTCCATTAGCCGTGTTGGTCACAACAACATTCTGAACACATTGGCTATGCAGCAGGTGAGTCCTCTCCAGCAATGGGAATAAAGACGTGTACAAACAACCCACAGCAGCAGTGAATCTCTCCCTGCCTCAGATTAATTCATTAGTCCACATGCAGAAAGAAGTGCACCTAGAACTCAATTTGCTGTTATCTCTGTGCCTCTGCAGGGACGGCACAAAATAATGTCAATTCAAACAATTTGATTTGAGTGAATTAATTGCTTGGTATGGCAGTGAATAATGCGGTCTGTCGGTGTGCTACCATATTATTAACATCCGCAGGCAGCACCACCCACCACCACCGCCTGCACAGAACCCCTCTCTCTCTACTGTACGGAAAGAAGAAAGAACAATATAAGCATGTGATATGTTTCCCAACATCAAGACAATCACATGAATTAGAACAGTAGAACTAGAACAATATAATTAGAACAATATAATCATGTGATATGTTTCCCAACATCAAGACAATCACATCCATTAGTTCACACTCACCTGAACAAATATCTAAAGAGAGAATAAATGAATACGTCAATGTACGAAACAGATGTACATGAGGTTGGGTAGGAGTGAGAGAGCAGAGTTAGAGAGTGAAGGTCATCCCATGGTCTCTACTCTCTCTGTTTCTGACTATCACATCGATAGGCGATATGATCGCTACAAGCAGCCGCCCAGACGCCTGAAGCACTGTTTGCTTAGGACCCTGTTGCCTCGGCAAATAAATGACTGATGAATATTTAAAGCCCAATGCAAACCGAAATAGACTGGGCCGTCTGAGGTGAATAGCACACAACACCTCCTGTCCCTCCTCTCCGCTCGCTATAGCTCTCACACAGAGGATGCATCCTAAATGGCACCCTATTCCTTATATTGTGCACTAATTTTGACATAAGCTCTATCGGATTTGGGACGGGCCCAGGAGAGACACTCCAGAAGCGAAAGGTCAAGGTATCACTGAATTATAGTGATGCAGTCAGTGGTTTGGGGTGTCTCACACACACACACACACACACACACACACACACACACACACACACACACACACACACACACACACACACACACACACACAATCTGACACTGTGTTAAGCCGCTCTGAGGAAAGTGAAAGTGTCATCTTATGACATCTGAGGTTTATCACCTGTGTGTGTACGTGTGTCTGTGTAAATTAGGTTAGCAGTGGATTAGGTTGATGCACCTTAGTTGTGTAATGCAGTTGATTCTCTCTCTCTCTCTCTCTCTCTCTCTCTCTCTCTCTCTCTCTCTCTCTCTCTCTCTCTCTCTCTCTCTCGCTCTCTCTCTCTCTCTCTCTCTCTCTCTCTTCTGACAGTGTCTCCTCTAAGGGATTTGTAGTGGTGGCAGGCTGAATGTTATCCCTACAGTGTAACTCTTAGGTTTTGAGACATGTCGAGGTGGAAAATATTGACCACCATGTATCGTGTCATCAAGACACTTTTGATTCCCCTAAAACAGTAGGTTTTCACTTTAGGGTGATTAGCAAGTATGTGTTAAGGAGCTATGGTGAACATAAGGCAACATTGTCATATATAAATAATTGGGAAAGGTGCAAAACGTACCAATGCTCAATTATTTTTTCACTGCAAAAATCTTGTTATATTCTTGCAATGGAGTAATCTCTATTGTTTTTTATTTATTTTATTTAACCTTTTTTTAAACTAGGCAAGTCAGTTAAGAACAAATTCTTATTTACAATAACGGCCTACCTCTGCATAACCCGGACGACACTGGCTAATTGTGCGCCGCCCTATGTAACAATCTGCATCAAACGCATATAGCCTATGTTTGTTTCTAAATCAAAGTGAAACAAACAACGTTGACAAAATGTTATTTCATTTTTCTCGCAACATGAACAAAAATTACAATAATGACAAGTGCTCAAGTTAACCCAGCTGTCCAGAATGGAATCCACCAATACAGCATCAAAAGTGAATTGACTCCGTTGGGGTTGACTTGACATGACAAATTGACCAGAGAGTGTTAACAGAATGAATGGCTCAGTCACAAGTGATGCTGCAGTGAGATAACTCAAGGCTACTGTTCATGTATGCCATCTACCTCAATGTGTATCAATATCCCCATGTTCTGTGTGTGGAGTGAAACACTAGCATCTATCTCCCCCAAGTTTAAACAGCCATGTTTGCAGTGCAGAAATGACTGTGAAGTAATCGGACATTACAAAATGAGCCTGCTGCCTGTAGCAAACAGATAAGTTAACTGCATTTACAGATGGAAGCAGGGTGGACGGACTGAGAGTGAGGTTCCAGGGAAATGCAGGCCAGAGAGAGAAAGAAGAAAGTTTGATGGACGACATAAGTGATTTCTAAATGTAGCCACGCTGCAGCATCCGTTTAACCCTTACACAGGCTGTGCATGCTCCATTCTATTTTGCCAAGTGTGGTGTCGATGCCTGACTTTCATTTAACCGTTTCAGCATAACGACAAATGCAATTTGGAATCATTTTGATCCAATGTAGTAATGCTTTCTAAGTTTTTATTGATGTTTCCCTTGGATATTGGCTTTTTCGTTATTGCATATTGTCGTAAAGCTGTGAAAACTGTCCCATCAACTCCAAGAGAGACGTCTTAGAGGGCCATTGGGAGGGAAGCAGCAGACAGACTCGGCCAGGCCGGCTGACAAGGTCAAGCCACAGGAGATGAATCTCTGGAGAACACACAGGAAATGAAATATGGATTGGCAAAATCTATTTGCTGTCAGTAAACGTAACAAAGGGAGGAATCAAATCACCTGGGGTGCTTCACCAAGTGGTTGTCCTCCATGACAGCAACCCTGAAAATGGCACTTGTCACAGTCCAGGACCGACCAGGTCTCTCAACTGTCCAGTCTCCAGCCAACTGAAGCACTGACTGACTGGAACGATGGATAGGATTTTGATGATGTAGTTAGGTGTCTGGACATGTGTCTGGACATGGTGTCTGGACATGCACAAGAAATATACATATGTGTCTCAAATGGCACCATATTCCCTATGTAGTGCATTACTTTTTACCATAGCCCTATGGGCCCAGGTCAAAGTTAGTGGACTATACAAAGAATTGGGTGCCATTTGGGACCCATCCAACACAAACACAAATACAAATACATCCAAAGAAATGATGGAATGTGAAGAAAAAAACTACCACCAAATGGAATATGGGGTCTGTTTGCCCTTCCTAAACATTATCCCCTTGGTGTTCATGAGTAACCAAGTGAACAGTTGAACTTTGCCACCACAGATAATGAGCAAATAAGACAAGTCTGATATAGTCCACCTCTGATCCTGGTTTTCACCAACCTTCACAGTGATTCCATTTTTGCAAAAGCTCCCATGGAATAACCAACAGTCTGAGTGTTACAGGATGACACTGAGTGTGACGGAGACACTATCATATTTCATTGTGACTGCTTGACATTTATGAAATGACTGGACACTTAATTTATCTTTTCATTTTCAGTGTTTTGATTTTATTCTGTGAATGATATGCTGCAGTTTTTACTCTGATTTTCCACCATGGGGGGCAAGTTTGAAATGCAAGACAGCAATAGGCATCAACAGCCCAGTAACTGAAATATCAGCCTGTCCGACCCTCCAGTGCTGGTGTGTTCTTGTCTCCCGGGCTATAGGTTTACATTTAGCTCTCAACACAGACAATCAGTGGCTCACTAGTTTATAATAGTCTCAGAAGAATCCTTTCCTCAGAATGGAATTCCTCATGAAACTCATGTAATGTTGACAATGGAAGAAAAAGCATGATGCATTTTATACTACAACATATGTTGATTTTTGAATAATACATCTCAGTGGATGATATTGTGATAGCATTGGACATAACATCACTGACATTGTACAATCTTAATTTTCATCCTTCAACACATTCTCATCTAAATCCAGGATGACAACAGAAAGCACAATCTCAACCTATCATATTGACCTTATGGGTAACATCACCACAGGGGGGGTTTACTGCAGATATAATAGGGTGAATAATTAAGTTAATCTATCACAGCTCTGGAAAGACGGGCCCAAAGTGTCTACAAGAATCTCTGATAGCAAGCCGAGCCGTGCAGAAGTTCATGGACTATAATTGTAGTACTGCTCCTTGCTAAGGAATGGCCTATTCCTTTCAGAATTGTTGATCTTGTGAGTTGTTACCACCAAGTTAATTTCCTCAGGGGCCTCAGTATAAATTGCATGTCACCATACAGAAGTAATGGCTATGGTCTTAGAGATATGTTTGGAACCAACTTACAAGAGGCTACATAGCAACATTGCGCTCTGTGCAGTAGTTGCAGAGAGGTGTTCGGCTTTCTGTGTTCTTGTTATTAACATTTTGAGTAGATATTGCTGCTTTTCTCCCCATCATTTTTTATTGGAGACTTGGGTTTTAGGATTCGTTATTTGTGTATTATTTCCATACATGATGCGTATGATTTGTTGTTATTACGCTTATATTTTCAACAAGGTTTGAAGTGAAAAGCATATTTCATGGTAATTGAGTCTAATAGAAATGTTAGCAGCCATAGAGATTGGAGAGGTTTGGAGAGCATTGCTTTTTAATTAAAAAATCCAACCGCACATAATTGCAATATGGTCTAGCACCTTGTTCTTTTTTTATATTTCAGTGCCCAACCTCACTGCTTCTGTTCTCTACTCAACAAAGACAAGACTAACAACAACACTAATGGATCTATATCATGCCTCTGAGGCGTATGACATGAAACGCTTTTCTTTGCACGTAGCTTGTATACTGGCAGAAAGAATGGCGCCGAAGGAAATGGCTGCCGTTTTACGATCCAGCAACCAGTTGTGCTATTGTGTATGTAGTTTTGGCATTATTTGTAAGTTATTTAGAATATAGACCGGAAAGAGCTTCTAGATATCAGGACAGAGATTACTCACCCCATACTGGAGGAATACTTTTTCTTCTATAAGTTGGATGGGAAGGATTTACTTCAGACGCCAGACAAGGTTCTCATCCCCGTCATTCCTTAGGAGAAAGAGGCAGGGGTATCGTGGATGAAGATCCGAGTGACTTATTAGGGTCCGTCGCCGAGAGGGTAATCTACCTTCACCATCGGTCTTATTAGCTATTACCTATTACAATCAATCGATAATAAAATAGGCAAACTACGATCACGTATATCGTACCAACGGGACATTAAAAACTGTAATATCTTATGTTTCACCGAGTCGCGGTTGATTGACGACATGAATAACATACAGCTGGCGGGTTTTAAGCTTTTTCGGCAGTATAGAACAGAGGACTCTGGTAAGACAAGGGGTGGAGGTCTATGTACAGTTGAAGTTGGAAGTTTACATGCACCTTAGCCAAAGACAATGAAACTCAGTTTTTCACAATTCCTGGCATTTAATTCCAGTAAACATTCCCTGTCTTAGGTCAGTTAGGATCACCACTTTATTTTAAGAATGTGAAATGTCAGAATAATAGAAGAGAGAAGCAAATCAAATCAAAGTTTATTTGTCACGTGCACCGAATACAACCTTACAGTGAAATGCTTACTTACTGGCTCTAACCAATAGTGCAAAGGTGAACAATATGTGAACAATAGGTAGGCAAAGAATTAAAACAGTAAAAAGACAGGCTATATACAGTAGCGAGGCTATAAAAGTAGCAAGGCTACATACAGACACAGGTTAGTCAGGCTGATTGAGGTAGTATGTACATGTAGATATGGTTAAAGTGACTATGCATTTTGATGAACAGAGAGGAGCAGTAGCGTAAAAAGAGGGGTTGGAGGGTGGTGGGTGGGACACAATGCAGATAGCCAGGTTAGCCAATGTGCAGGAGCAGTGGTTGGTCGGCCCAATTGAGGTAGCATGTACATGAGTGTATAGTTAAAGTGACTATGTGTCACGACTTCTACCGAAGGTAACTCCTCTCCCTGTTCGGGTGGTGCTCCACGCTCGGCGTCGCTGGTCTACTAGCCGCTACCGATCCCTTTTTCTTTTTCTGGTTGTTTTGTCTGTGTTCCTTTTCACACCTGGTTTTCAATTGCTTTGATTTCTGTTGGTATATAGGGCACCTGTTACCTGCCGTAATTCGTGCAGGATTAGACTTGTGTGTATTGCGCTCGAGTGTATTTGATGTTTGTTGTTTTTTCGCTATTACGCACGTGTATGTAAAGTGTCGGAACTGTGTTTGTTCCTCCGTGAGTATTCGAGAGCGTAGTTTTGGGATTTTTTTCTGTGCTGTTTGTATTGGTGGACTATATTATTAAAACACGCTTCTCAGACATCCCTGCTCTCCTGCGCCTGACTCCTACACCTCTCACCAAGACGCATGATATCACAGAATCCTGCACCCATATAATTATGGAGTCAGCAGGAGCAGACGCACTTCCAGGGTCCGTGGAGGAGCGAGTTCAACACCACACGGCAGTGTTACACCGACTGGGGACCGCCATGGATCAGGTGATGGCGACGATGGAGAGATGGGAGAGAGGTGGCCTTCCCACACCGTTATCAGCTACACCCCAACCAGCACCACTACCCTCTACTTCATTGCCTGAGCACAGTGGAATTCGACTCGCCCTCCTGAGGGAGTATGATGGGACGGCGGCCGGGTGCCAGGGCTTCTTACTCCAGATGGACCTATACCTGGCGACTGTTCGTCCGGCTCCTTCGGGGGGTGAGAGCGTGAATGCCCTCGTCTCCTGCCTCGCAGGTATAGCCCTGGAGTGGGCCAACGCGGTATGGAACGATCCTGACTCGGCGAGGGACCACTACCCAGAGATCACCCGCCGTTTTCGGGCCGTGTTTGATCACCCACCTGAGGGTCGAGCGGCGGGTGAACGGCTGTTCCATCTGAGGCAGGAGAGGAGGAGTGCTCAGGACTTTGCTCTAGAGTTCCGGACCTTGGCCGCTGGCGCGGGATGGAACGACAGGGCCTTGATCGATCACTATAGGTGTAGTTTGCGTGAGGACGTCCGTAGGGAGCTGGCCTGTAGAGACACCACCTTGTCCTTGAACCAATTGATCGACATGTCCATTCGGTTGGACAACTTGCTGGCGACCCGCGGACGTCCAGATCGGGCTCTGTCAGTTCCATCTCCCAGCTCCACCACTCCAACACCCATGGAGCTAGGAGGTGCTTCAGCAAGGGCGACCGGAGGAGGGGGCCTTTCCTGTGCCAGCAGTGGTCGCAGAGGGCACACTGCTGACCGGTGCTGGGGGGGTCCCCCCGGGAGTCGAGACGCCAGGCCGAGCACTGCCCGGACACCTCAGGTGAGTCGGAACCAGGCTCACCCAGAGCCCCCTGTTGGTCACATGTATGTATGGATTGTTTTTCCTGAATTTTCCGCTCTGTCCCGGCATAAGGCGCTAGTAGATTCAGGCGCGGCGGGGAATTTTATTGACCGCGGTTTAGCGAACAGGTTAGGGATTCCCCTTGTTCAGCTGGACAAACCCTTCCCAGTGCACGCCTTAGATAGCCGACCATTAGGGTCAGGGCTAGTCAGGGAGGCCACGGCTCCACTGGGTATGGTTACGCAGGAGGGTCATGCGGCGAGAATTAGTCTCTTCCTCATTGATTCTCCTGCGTTTCCGGTGGTGTTGGGGATCCCCTGGTTGGCCCGTCACAACCCCAGGATTTCGTGGCAACAGAGGGCTCTACAGGGGTGGTCGGAGGAGTGCTCAGGCAGGTGTGTAGGAGTTTCCATCGGTGCTACAACGGTGGAGAGTCCAGACCAAGTCTCCACCGTGCACATTCCCTCAGAATATGCCGATTTGGCTATCGCCTTCTGTAAAAAGAAGGCGACCCAATTACCACCTCGTCGACGAGGGGATTGTGCGATAAATCTCCTGGTAGGCGCTGCACTTCCCAGGAGTCACGTGTATCCCCTGTCACAGGAGGAGACGGTGGCTATGGAGACATACATATCGGAATCTCTGGGGCAGGGGTTCATTCAGCCCTCCATCTCACCTGCCTCCTCGAGTTTCTTTTTTGTGAAGAAGAAGGAGGGTGGTCTGCGTCCGTGCATTGACTATAGAGGTCTAAATTCCATCACGGTGGGGTATAGTTACCCGCTACCTCTCATTGCCACGGCGATTGAGTCATTTCACGGAGCACGGTTTTTCACAAAACTGGATCTCAGGAGTGCATATAACTTGGTGCGTATCCGGAAGGGAGATGAGTGGAAGATGGCGTTTAGTACCACATCCGGCCATTATGAGTACCTCGTCATGCCGTACGGGTTGAAGAATGCTCCAGCAGTCTTCCAATCTTTTGTGGATGAGATTCTCAGGGATCTGCACGGTCAGGGTGTGGTGGTTTACATCGATGATATTCTGGTCTATTCCGCTACACGGGCCGCGCATGTGTCTCTGGTGCGCAGGGTACTTGGGCGACTGTTGGAGCATGACCTGTACGTCAAGGCTGAGAAATGCTCGTTCTTCCAACAGGCCGTCTCCTTCCTTGGATATCGCATTTCCACATCGGGGTTGGTGATGGAGGATGACCGCATTGCAGCCGTGAGTAATTGGCCGACTCCAACCACGGTAAAGGAGGTGCAGCGGTTCTTAGGGTTTGCCAACTACTACCGGAGGTTTATCCGGGGTTTTGGGCAGGTGGCAGCGCCCATTATGTCACTGCTGAAGGGGGGGCCGACGCGTCTGGGGTGGTCGGCTGAGGCGGACAGGGCTTTTGGTCGCCTGAAGGCTCTTTTTACCTCTGCTCCCGTGCTAGCGCATCCGGACCCCTCTTTGGCATTTATAGTGGAGGTGGACGCATCCGAGGCTGGGGTTGGAGCCGTGCTCTCCCAGCGCTCGGGTGCGCCACCGAAGCTCCGCCCCTGTGCTTTCTTTTCTCGGAAGCTCAGCCCGGCGGAGCGAAACTATGACGTGGGGGATCGGGAGCTGCTAGCTGTTGTCAGAGCCCTGAAGGTGTGGAGACATTGGCTTGAGGGGGCCCAGCACCCTTTCCTCATCTGGACTGACCACCGTAATCTAGAGTACATTCGGGCAGCGAGGAGACTGAACCCTCGTCAGGCAAGGTGGGTCATGTTTTTCACCCGATTTAGGTTTACCATCTCCTATAGACCAGGCTCCCAGAACACTAAGGCAGACGCACTGTCCCGACTATATGATACAGAGGAGCGGGCCATTGACCCTGCGCCCATCCTCCCAGCTTCTTGTCTAGTGGCACCTGTAAGGTGGGAGGTGGACGCAGACATTGAGCGAGCATCGCGTGTTGAGCCCACTCCTCCACAGTGTCCAGCGGGACGGGTGTATGTTCCGCTGGAGGTTAGAGACAGGTTAATTTGGTGGGCTCACACATCCCCCTCCTCTGGTCACCCGGGGATTGGGAGGACGGTGCGATGTCTTAGTGGGAAGTACTGGTGGCCCACTTTAGCCAAGGACGTGAGGGTTTATGTGTCCTCCTGCTCAGTGTGTGCTCAGTGCAAGGCTCCTAGGCACCTGCCCAGAGGGAAGTTACAACCCCTTCCCGTTCCACAGCGGCCTTGGTCACACCTGTCGGTTGACTTCTTGACCGATCTGCCACCGTCACAGGGCAACACCACGATCCTGGTCGTTGTGGATCGGTTTTCTAAGTCCTGTCGTCTCCTCCCTTTGCCCGGTCTCCCTACGGCCCTACAGACGGCGGAGGCCCTGTTTACTCACGTCTTCCGGCACTACGGGGTGCCTGAGGATATTGTTTCTGATCGGGGTCCCCAGTTCACGTCCAGGGTGTGGAAGGCGTTCATGGAACGTTTGGGGGTCTCGGTCAGCCTGACCTCTGGGTTTCACCCCGAGAGTAATGGGCAGGTGGAAAGAGTGAACCAGGATGTGGGTAGGTTTCTGCGGTCGTATTGCCAGGACCGGCCAGGGGAGTGGGCGAAATACATCCCCTGGGCGGAGATGGCCCAGAACTCACTCCCCCACTCCTCTACGAGACCGAGGCTCCTGCGGTGGACGATTGGGTGAAACGCTCAAGGGAAACCTGGGAGGCCGCCCACGGGCCGAAGGGCGGCAGAAGGCCAGTGCCGACCGCCATCGCAGCGAGTACACACCGGGGGACCGGGTCTGGCTCTCGACCCGAAACCTGCCCCTCCACCTGCCCTGCCGGAAGCTGGGTCCGCGGTTTGTGGGGCCATTCAAAGTCCTGAGGAGAATAAACGAGGTGTGTTATAGGTTACAGCTCCCCCCGTATTACCGTATTAACCCCTCGTTTCATGTGTATCTCCTCAGGCCGGTGGTGGCTGGTCCGCTTCAAGAAGATGAGGTGCGGGAGGTCCCTCCACCCCCCCTGGACATCGGGGGGGCGCCGGCGTATGCAGTTCGGTCCATACTGGACTCGAGGCGTCGGGTGGGGGGTCTTCAGTACCTCGTGGACTGGGAGGGGTACGGTCCGGAGGAGAGATGCTGGGTGCCGGTGGAGGACGTACTGGATCCACCTATGCTAAGGGAGTTTCACCGCCTCCATCCGGATCGCCCTGCGCCTCGTCCTCCGGGTCGTCCTCGAGGCCGGCGTCGTCGCGCTGCGGGAGCCGCGCGTCAGGGGGGGGGTACTGTCACGACTTCTACCGAAGGTAACTCCTCTCCCTGTTCGGGCGGCGCTCGGCGCTCGGCGTCGCCGGTCTACTAGCCGCTACCGATCCCTTTTTCTTTTTCTGGTTGTTTTGTCTGTGTTCCTTTTCACACCTGGTTTTCAATTGCTTTGATTTCTGTTGGTATATAGGGCACCTGTTACCTGCCGTAATTCGTGCAGGATTAGACTTGTGTGTATTGCGCTCGAGTGTATTTGATGTTTGTTGTTTTTTCGCTATTACGCACGTGTATGTAAAGTGTCGGAACTGTGTTTGTTCCTCCGTGAGTATTCGAGAGCGTAGTTTTGGGATTTTTTTCTGTGCTGTTTGTATTGGTGGACTATATTATTAAAACACGCTTCTCAGACATCCCTGCTCTCCTGCGCCTGACTCCTACACCTCTCACCAAGACGCATGATATCACACTATGCATATATGATAAACAGAGAGTAGCAGCAGCTTAAAAAGAGGGGTTGGGGGGAACACAATGCAAATAGTCCGGGTAGCCATTTGATTACCTGGTCAGGAGTCTTATGGCTTGGGGGTAAAAACTGTATGATTAGAATGATTTATTTCAGCCTTAATTTCTTTCATCACATTCCCAATGGATCAGAAGTTTACATACACTAAATTTGTATTTGGTAGCGTTGCCTTTAAATTGTTTAACTTTCACAAGCTTCCCTGTCCCTCCTGCAGCAAAGCACCCTGTCACGCCCTGGTCGAAGTATTTTGTGTTTATCTTCATTTATTTGGTCAGGCCAGGGTGTGGCATGGGTTTTTGTATGTGGTGTGTTGGTATTGGGATTGTAGCTTAGTGGGGTGTTCTAGTTAAGTCTATGGCTGTCTGAAGTGGTTCTCAATCAGAGGCAGGTGTTTATCGTTGTCTCTGATTGGGAACCATATTTAGGCAGCCATATTCTTTGAGTGTTTCGTGGGTGATTGTCCTTAGTGTCCTTGTTCTGTGTTTATTTGCACCAGTATTAGGCTGTTTCGGTTTTCGTTACGTTTATTGTTTTGTAGTGTTTGTATTTAGATTCGTGTTGCTTCAGTTTAATAAACATGGATCGCAATCTACACGCCGCATTTTGGTCCGACTCTCTTTCACCTAAGGAAAACCGTTACAGAATCACCCACCACAACAGCACCAAGTGGCGTGTCAACTGGCAGGATCAGCAGGAGAAGCAACAGCGGCAGCAGGAGATACGAAATAAGGAATTCTGGACTTGGGAGGAAATCCTAAACGGAGAAGGACCCTGGGCAAAGCCTGGAGAATATCGCCGCTCCAAGGAAGAACTGGAGGCGATGAAAGCGGCGAGGCACCGGTATGAAGAGGCAGCACGGCGACGCGGATGGAAGCCCGAGAGTCAGCCCCAAAAATGTATTGGGGGGGGGGGGCTCAGGCAGAGTCAGGAGTCAGACCTGAGCCAACTCCCCCTGTTTATCGTGAGGAGCCAAGGAGGAGACCAGAACCAGAGCCGGTGTTGGAGGTGAGCGAAGCAGAGACTGTGAAGGAGTTAATGGGGAAATTGGAGGAGAGAGAAATGAGGGAGTTGCTGTGTTGGTGCTTTAAGCATGGAATTCGCCCGACGGAGTGTGTCGGGGATTTGATGGCACCTGGGTCAGCGCTTCACACTGGTCCTGAGGTGCGTGTTAGTCGGCTGGTGAAGATGGTGCCAGCCTCACGCACTAGGCCTCCTGTGCACCTCCCTAACCTTGCACGTACTGTGCCAGCCCTGCTCTCAAGATCTCCAGTACGCCTTCACGGTCTAGCCCATCCTGTGCCACCCCCACACACCAGCCCTCCGGTGGCAGCTCCCCGCACCAGGCTTCCTGTGCGTGTCCTCGGCCCAGTACCACCAGTGCCAGCACCACGCATCAGGCCTACAGTGCGCCTCGCCTCTTCAGCGCTGCCAGAGCCTTCCTCCTCTACAGCGCTGCCGGAGTCTCCCGCCTGTTCAGCGCTGCCAGAGCCCTCCTTCTCTACTGCGCTGCTGGAGTCTCCCGCCTGGTTAGCGCTGCCAGAGCCTTCCTCCTCTACAGCGCTGCCGGAGCCTTCCTCCTCGCCAGCGCAGCCGGAGTCTCCTGCCTGTTCGGCGCTGCCAGAGCTCCCGCCCCTCAGTCCAGAGGCGCAAGAGCCCCTCATTCCAGTGCCGCCAGTGCCGCCATTCTGCCCAGTGCCGCCAGTCTGCCCAGCGCCATCAGAATCGCCAGTCTGCCCAGCGCCGCCAGTGCCGCCAGTGCCGCCAGTCTGCCCAGCGCCACCAGTCTGCCCAGCGCCGCCAGTGCCGCCAGTGCCGCCAGTCTGCCCAGCGCCACCAGTCTGCCCAGCGCCGCCAGTGCCGCCAGTCTGCCCAGCGCCGCCAATCTGCCCAGCGCCGCCAGTGCCGCCAGTCTGCCCAGAGCCGCCAGTGCCGCCAGTCTGCCCAGTGCCGCCAGAGCCGCCAGTCTGCCACGATCAGTTAGATCCGCCAGTCAGCCAGGATCCGCCAGTCTGCCAGGATCCGCCAGTCTGCCAGGATCCGCCAGAACTGCCAGTCAGCCAGGATCCGCCAGTCAGCCAGGATCTGCCAGAACTGCCAGTCGGCCAGGATCCGCCAGTCAGCCAGGATCCACCAGTCAGCCAGGATCTGCCAGAATTGCCAGTCGGCCACGATCCGCCAGTCAGCCAGGATCTGCCAGTCAGCCAGACTCTTCCAGATCTGCCAGTAAGCCAGACTCTTCCAGATCTGCCAGTCAGCCAGACTCTTCCAGATCTGCCAGTCAGCCAGACTCTTCCAGATCTGCCAGTCAGCCAGACTCTTCCAGATCTGCCAGTTACCCAGGATCTGCCAGAACCGCCAGCCAGCCAGGATCTTCCAGATCCAACTACCTGCCTGAGCGTCCTCTCAGTGCTGAGCTTCTTCTCAGTGCTGAGCTTCCTCTCAGTGCTGAGCTTCCTCTCAGTGCTGAGCTTCCTCTCAGTCCCGAGCTACCCCTCAGTCCCGAGCTACCCCTCAGTCCCGAGCTGCCCCTCAGTCCCGAGCTGCCCCTCAGTCCCGAGCTGCCCCTCAGTCCAGTGGGGTTCTGGGTGAGGACTACTAGGCCATGGTCGGCGGCGAGGTTGGACTATCCAAGGACGCGAGGAGGAGGGACTAAGACTTTGATAGAGTGGTGTCCACGTCCCGCGCCGGAGCTGCCACCATGGACAGACGCCCACCCGGACCCTCCCCTATGGTTTTTGGTGTGCGTCCGGGAGTCCGCACCTTGGGGGGGGGGGGTTCTGTCACGCCCTGGTCGAAGTATTTTGTGTTTATCTTCATTTATTTGGTCAGGCCAGGGTGTGGCATGGGTTTTTGTATGTGGTGTGTTGGTATTGGGATTGTAGCTTAGTGGGGTGTTCTAGTTAAGTCTATGGCTGTCTGAAGTGGTTCTCAATCAGAGGCAGGTGTTTATCGTTGTCTCTGATTGGGAACCATATTTAGGCAGCCATATTCTTTGAGTGTTCGTGGGTGATTGTCCTTAGTGTCCTGATGTCCTTGTTCTGTGTTTATTTGCACCAGTATTAGGCTGTTTCGGTTTTCGTTACGTTTATTGTTTTGTAAAAATGACTTGTGTCATGCACGCAGTAGATGTCCTATCCGACTTTTCAATACTATAGTTTGTCATCAAGAAATGTGTGGAGTGGTTGAAAAACGAGTTTTAATGATTCTAACCTACTGTAAGTGTATGTCAACTTCCAACTTCAACTGTAAGTCGTACTTTAAATTATTTGTATGCTTGACTGTTGTTTGAAAAATAAAAAATGTCTCTCTCTTATCCATAATAATCTCACCATGCAGACTAGCCTACCACCACATCCTAACTTATTGTGTCTGCGAGCTGTTGGCGAGAGCGCAGGTGCCAAGACCAAAGTAGGCACATTTGTTATTTAACGCAACATTTCTTGTGACAAAACTATTGGTAGAGTTGAAAATGCCATGGAAGCACATTGAACTTTAGATTTTTATTCTGTACAAGAAAACCTAACCTAAACTATTTTGTGTGTGCACTACGTCATCACGCACTGATCTTTATCCACAACAAGTTTGTTTGGTGGAAACATACCACTGGTGGGAAGATGCGCATATTTTCTTTATGCAGATTTTTTAATATTCGCATGAAAATCTGTCACCAATTGGATGGAAACCGAACTAGTGAGAGCAGCTGTGTGTGAATACCACCATAATTGTTCTCACTTTGTTTCCTTCAGTTATAGCAGGTAGTATGATCCTGAGTTAACTTCTCAGGCCAAGGGCATGTGCAATTCAGCTCCCTTAATAATGCAAAATTGCAAATAGAATTTTTCTTGACTTTCACATAATTAGACTTGGTAGCCTAGGATAACGGCGACCCATATGGAGCTATTCATAATTGATAGCCTTTTGATAGAAGTGCCCTCATGCGATGCAGTAATTCTCTATGTGGAATGTAAATCAATCATGTGGCTCTTATTTGGCTTTTCCTTTTTTAATGTTGTTGTATTTTTGGAACAGGGAGATTCTTCATTTCAGGACTCCATGCCTGAAGGAATAACCTTGTGAAGTGCAGAGTCTTCACATTGCTGGTCATGGTGATACGTACTGTATATGATTACTGTTTGCTTGGAGAGCATGGCATATTCATTTTCTTTAGCATATATATAGTATACTGTGTATATATATATATAAGAATGTGAAGAGAGAGGACCAAAAATTTATTGATTTGACAAATATGTAATCATGAATACCTTTTCATAACCCAACTTTGCAAAACCATGTCTATCTATGACATGACAATACCCTTCAAGCATTGTCCATGCATCTAAATTTAATAAATGTGACATACATCGTAAAGGCTAAAAACCGGTATTGTGTCTGTGATTCCTGATTCAGTACGAATGGACTGCTGATTGATACTAGCCCTCACACGTCCCGTGGAGTCAAATGACTGGTTTATGTTCCGGATGTACAATAATTCACTCCAAAATTGAAATGTGCCATCCGTCAATGGGGTCCCTAATTTCCCCCTGGATATAATGAGGCATGAGAAGAAGGAAAAGTTACCATGGACCACTCTCTCTTTCTCCCTCCTCTCTCTCTCTCTCTCCCTCTGAGTGTGAGACGTGTGTTCATCAGGGTCTAGTGACTCATTGATTGTGGCTGGGGGCATCTTCAGAAACTTTTCAATGGCTTCACGTTTCTCCCTCAGCCCCCTCGACTTATGACCTACGTCTTCTCCACCAACACCTCAGACCTCAGAGAAAAAACAAGGCCAAGATTCATAGGTTGTCTCGGAGGGTTTGGCATGTACACCAATCTTGTAGATTAAAGAGTTGTTACGGTATGGCCCTTGGTGGCCTACTTCTGATCTGGGATCTGTGATGCACGGTGCCTTTTCGAGACACTAAAAAGGGCAGGTTGATTAGATTTTTTTTGTCTTGTTTGCAATCGGTGTAGTAGTGGAATATCTGAATATAAAGCCTAATACAATAACAAAGAAAATCAAGCTTGTACCAGTGGACACATTCAATCAAGCTTGTACCAGTGGACACATTCAATCAACAAAAGTGTTTTGTGTGGTTTTGGTTTGTTTTATTGGACTCTGTGAGCCGTTAATAATCAACGTAAATAAATAGATTCTATCAACCGTCACCCAAAAACAAAGATATGAATCTCCTGCAAGGTCACATGAATGATTTTTATATGCTATTAAGATTTTATTGTTGATATAACTCATTGGTAGACATTAAGCCTTTTTCCACAGTGACTGGTCTTTTGGGACTTTCTCCAACTGTTTGTATCTGTAGACTCTGTATCTGCAGACTTGGACTAGGAGCAATACAGTAAGATTGGTACATCCATTTTTGGACTTTTAAATGAGTAATAAACATTGGATTTCGGAGAATATAACTTATAAATGCCTCATGAGCATACATGTAGATAAACTCATTGGAAGTTCTGGATCTAGAATCATAGACGTTAAAAGATTCTCTCTTACTTTGTGTATTCACTTGGAAACACAAAACCTGCCTTGATTGGATGTTTTACCCCTGCAGGCTTTTGGATGTTTTACTCCTGCCTTGATTGGATGTTTTTCCCCTGACCATGGAGCTCTGTGATTGGTGTGTTTTCTAATCAGAGGTGACAGTCTGATTACACCGCTGGTCTTGAGAATTAAGGCCACAAAGGGACATTGGACTCACCTTACACTGTCCGGCCAAACAAAAAATAGCTTTATGTCAAAGTATATGCTTCCATGACACCTTACACATCGTAGGACGCTGTGTCCCTGAAATGTTTATTTGTTTTGGTAAACCAGGATACCCTACCCACAAGGCAAAAACTGGTTGAATTAACGTTGTTTACACCTCATTTCAACTCCAGAAATCTATGTCATTATGTTGAATCAATATGATTATGTTGAATCAATGTGATGATGTTGAATCAATGTAATGATGTTGAATCAATGTGATTATGTTGAATCAATGTGATTATGTTGAATCAATGTGATTATGTTGAATCAATGTGATTATGTTGAATCAATGTGATTATGTTGAATCAATGTGATTATGTTGAATCAATGTGATTATGCTGAATCAATGTGATTATGCTGAATCAATGTGATTATGTTGAATCAATGTGATTATGTTGAATCAATGTGATTATGTTGAATCAATGTGATTATGCTGAATCAATGTGATTATGTTGAATCAATGTGATTATGTTGAATCAATGAGATTATGCTGAATCAATGTGATTATGCTGAATCAATGTGATTATGTTGAATCAATGTGATTATGTTGAATCAATGTGATTATGTTGAATCAATGTGATTATGCTGAATCAATGTGATTATGTTGAATCAATGTGATTATGTTGAATCAATGTGATTATGTTGAATCAATGTGATTATGTTGAATCAATGTGATTATGCTGAATCAATGTGGGAAACTAATTGGATTTGCAAAAAGTAATCAATGTAAGGGCATTTCATCTTCTTTTTTTTACATTGAATTCTCAATCAAATGTAAATCAAAACTAGACATTGAACTGATGTCTGTGTCCATTGGGTAGAGACCTGGAAGTAAGCCTTGGATGTTCATTAGTGGGCCACGATGTTGAGTCAACAAAAGCAAATTAATGAGCTGATGAGTTACGAATATAGTTCATGCAAATTGAGTATAATTGTGAATTATATTTTTTTCTCCTGGTTAATTAGATTTGTGCCAGAGAAATACACTGCAATACAACTTATACAGATTTTCCAAGGTACGATACATTGAAATACGAATAGATAGACAATTGCTACTTGGCTCAGCTCTAATTATTTTGATACCAATGTTTAATTCAAGCTTCCGAGCAGTTACTTTTGCAAAACACAATAAGAAAACAAGACAAAAGTATTACATTTTGTTTCCTAGTTGGCTCTTGAAATCACAGCGTAATTATTTCAAGTGCATGGGCCAGAGATGAGTGAAAAGCCATTGACATTCCTTCAGCCTACAAGGTTCTTATGAAGAGTGATGACACACAACAAACAAAAAAACTGTTCCGATGTCTTCAAGTACAGTACCAGTCAAAAGTTTGGACACACCATTCAAGAGTTTTTCTTTATTTTTTAACATTTCTATATTGTAGAATAGTATTGAAGACATCAAAACTATGAAATTACACATATGGAATCATGTAGTAACCAAAAAAATCAACAAATATTTTAGATTGTAAGATTTTCAAAGTAGCCACTCTTTGCCTGGATGACAGCTTTGCACACTCAACTTCATGAGAATGCTTTTCCAATAGTCTTGAAGGAGTTCCCACATATGCTGAGCACTTGTTGGCTGCTTTTCCTTCACTCTGTGGTCCAACTCCTCAAACCATCTCAATTGGGTTGAGATCGGGTGATGGTGGAGGCAAGGTCATCTGATGCAGCACTCCATCAATCTCCTCATTCCAATAGCCCTTTCACAGCCTGGAGGTATGTTTTGGGTCATTGTCCTGTTAAAAAACAAATGATAGTCCCACTAAGCGCAAACCAGGTCGGATGGCGTATCACTGCAGAATGCTGAGGTAGCCATGCTGGTTAAGTGTGTCTTGAATTCTAAATTAATCACTGACAGTGTCACCAGCAAAGCACCCCCACACCATCACACCTCCTCCTCCATTCTTCACGGAGTGGAGAACATCCGTTCACCTACTCTTCGTCTCACAAAGACACGGTGGTTGGAACCAAAAATCTCAAATTTGGACTCATCAGACCAAAGGACAGATCTCCACCAGTCTAATGTCCATTCCTCGTCTTTCAAGGACCAAGCAAGACTCTTCTTATTATTTGTGTCCTTTAGTAGTGGTTTCTTTTCAACAATTCAACCACGAATAACTGATTCACTCAGTCTCCTCTGAACAGTTGAGATGTGTCTGTTACTTGAACTCTGTGAAGCATTTATTTTGGCTGCAATCTGAGGTGCAGTTAACTCTAATGAACTTGTCCTCTGCAGCAGAGGTAACTCTGGGTCTTCCTTTCCTGTGGCGTTCCTTATGAGAGCCAGTTTCATCATAGCGCCTGATGGTTTTTGCGACTGCACTTGAAGAAACTTTCAAAGTTCTTGAAATGTTCCGGATTGACTGACCTTCATGTTTTAAAGTAATGATGGACTGTCATTTCTGTTTGCTTATTTGAGCTGTTCTTGCCATAATATGGACTTCGTCTTTTACCAAATAGGGCTATCTTCTGTATACCCACCCTTACCTTGTCACAACACAACTGATTGGCTAAAACGCAATAACAAATGAACTTTTAACAAGGCACACCTGTTAATTTAAAAGCATTCCAGGTGACTACCTCATGAAGCTGGTTGAGAGAATGCCAAGCGTGTGCAAAGCTGTCATCAAGGCAAAGGGTGGCTACACTTAAGAATATCAAATATAAAATATATTTTGATTTGTTTAACACTTTTTTGGTTACTACATGATTCCATGTGTTATTTCATAGTTTTGATGTCTTCACTAGTATTCTACAATGTAGAAAATAGTACAAATAAAGAAAAACCCTTGAAAGAGTAGGTGTGTCCAAACTTTTGACTGATTGTGTGTCTGCTTAGCTTTGACAACATACATTCACAGACACTTGCACTTCTAACGGCCTGTAGATTCACAGTAGCTTATATACAGTAACTGTCTGGTGGTTGCTTTTGATTTACGCAATCACACTTCCTGCAATGTTATGACACAGGTCAACTGGTTGAAACACTAGCACAATAAAAAAGTGAAGAATGCAATAGTATCTTTAAGTTATACTATTGGTTAAAGTTGAACCAAAGTTGAACCAATCACATGCAAATAACATTATCTGGATCTGTGAAGAAGTGCATTGCACTTTATAACCTTCAAAATTGTCACACTTCCTGATCTAGGTGTCAGGCTATTTCTTCTCTCTTGCCAACTCCTTATGGAATTATCATGTCATGTTTGGCTTGACAAGAGCACAGACAGATCTGGAACTAGGCTAGAACTAGACATTGTGATAAAACTTAAGCTACGGTTTCAGCAGGGGGGTATCTTCTGACATGACAACCGTTTGTCAAACCTCTCTGGCAAGAATTACAATTCAATCAATACTACATTAGACATCAGTCATGCTGCAACTTCTAGCACCATCAGATCTCTACCAGTCCGAAAACTGTCACTGCTCATCCCATTGGAACAACAAAAACATAAATCATTTGAGCAGTTAGATCATGTGTGTTCACATGTTAATGTTTGTCCGTGGCTTCTCTCTCAGCCATGGTTCCAAATAAACATGGAATTTCATAAGATATATATGGGGACTGGGAATGGAACGATGGAAAGTCACAATTTGAGCACTGTTCAAACCACACAACCTCATTCTATATTATAAAGCTATCACTGACACAGTGCAGTAAAGGATCTTTCCTCTTCCTCACTACCACATTGTATCTCTCTTCTAATAAGGCATCCGTCAAACTCACAATAGTGTCATCTAAAAGCCTGTCAGTTACGCAGACATAACAAAGCCGTTAACATTATATTACCATTACACAAGTCCAAAATGATTAATTTAGCGTGCATCAGGTTCGCAGTTTAACACTGGCTCCCTGGTGTATTTTTAAAAGCCACTGCTCAATGAAAAATAAATGAGGGGTGTTAAGATGTTAAATGTCACTATTAAAGGCGTGCCGTGGCCCATAAAGAGATGTATCCCAGGGTCCCTGCAGGTGACGTCTTCCCAGTCTCTCTGCCTGATGGATGGCCGTTTATGCCTCCCTTCTCTCCGAGCCTGAGTGAGAGTGAAAATGGAAGGTAAGCGTGGGTCGCTCCCGGAATGGAGCGCGGGAAGTGGACCGGAGCAAGAGTATTCCCAATGAAGTCAGCCGATCGGCTTGGCTGGCCTGGAGATGTGGAGATGCCTGGAGTAGTGGAAGGCGATGAGCCCATGGGAAGGTATAGGAGGGTCAAGCGTAATACCTGGCTGCATTTGACTTGGTGGGGAGTTTGGGTACTTCAATAGGGGTAATAGCCATTGTGGCAGAGAAGAGGACTCTCACCTTCTCATGATTGCTTTTTAAGGGAAAGAGGAAGTAGGTTCATGTGGTCTGGAAGTATGGTCCATAGAGATGCTATAGCTCTACTTCATTCTGTGGGGTGGTCAATGTACATAGTGAAAGGGAAGGAAAAAGTGTTCCTGGAAATATCTGTGTATTTAATTTATATTTCAATCAAAATGTTCTTGAACATTGAATCATATTTTTTTGACATAATTGTTTTATTAAACCTTTATTTAACTAGGCAAGTCAGTTAAGAACAAATTCTTATTTACAATGACGGCCTACCAGAAGGTGACGGGGGCTGGGATTAAAACATATCAAATATAACGACAAGAGACCCAGACACAGATACAGGAGGCAGATGGTTAGAGTCTCTGATATTTATTATAATACAAGGGGCAGGCAAAAGGCAGGCCGACCATTCAGCCTGGTACGCTTGACAAGACGAACTGGCAACAGACAAACAAACACAGGTATTAAATATACTGGGGATAATGGGGAAGATGGGAGACACCTGCAGGGGGTTGGAGACAAGCACAAGGACAGGTGAAACAGATCAGGGTGGAGCGAAGACAAGCACAAGGACAGGTGAAACAGATCAGGGTGGAGCGAAGACAAGCACAAGGACAGGTGAAACAGATCAGGGTGGAGCGAAGACAAGCACAAGGACAGGTGAAACAGATCAGGGTGGAGCGAAGACAAGCACAAGGACAGGTGAAACAGATCAGGGTGGAGCGAAGACAAGCACAAGGACAGGTCAAACAGATCAGGGTAGAGCGAAGACAAGCACATGGACAGGTGAAACAGATCAGGGTGGAGCGAAGACAAGCCCAAGGACAGGTGAAAACAGATCAGGGTGGAGCGAAGACAAGCACAAGGACAGGTGAAACAGATCAGGGTAGAGCGAAGACAAGCACAAGGACAGGTCAAACAGATCAGGGTAGAGCGAAGACAAGCACATGGACAGGTGAAACAGATCAGGGTAGAGCGAAGACAAGCACAAGGACAGGTAAAACAGATCAGGGTAGAGCGAAGACAAGCACAAGGACAGGTGAAACAGATCAGGGTGGAGCGAAGACAAGCACAAGGTCAGGTGAAACAGATCAGGGTGGAGCGAAGACAAGCACAAGGACAGGTGAAACAGAACAGGGTGGAGCGAAGACAAGCACAAGGACAGGTGAAACAGATCAGGGTGGAGCGAAGACAAGCACAAGGACAGGTGAAACAGATCAGGGTGGAGCGAAGACAAGCACAAGGACAGGTGAAACAGATCAGGGTAGAGCGAAGACAAGCACAAGGACAGGTGAAAAAGATCAGGGTGGAGCGAAGACAAGCACAAGGACAGGTGAAACAGATCAGGGTAGAGTGAAGACAAGCACAAGGACAGGTGAAACAGATCAGGGTGGAGCGAAGACAAGCACAAGGACAGGTGAAACAGATCAGGGTGGAGCGAAGACAAGCACAAGTGAAACAGATCAGGGTGTGACACAAAACATACATCATGACAAGAGAGACAACGGAACACTACATCAAAAGAGACCTAAGACAACAACATAGCATGACAGCAACACATAACAACACAGCATGGTAGCAACACAACATGACAACAACATGGTAGCAACACAACGTGTCAGCAGCACAACATGGTAGCAGCACAAAACATGGTACAAACATTACTGGGCACAGACAAAAGCACAAAGGGCAAGAAGGTAGAGACAACAATACATCACACAAAGCAGCCACAACTGTCAGTAAGAGTGTCCATGATGGAGTCTTTGAATGAAGAGATTGAGATAAAACTGTCCAGTTTGAGTGTTTGTTGCAGCTTGTTCCAGTCGCTAGGTGGAGTGAACTGAAAAGACGAGCGACCTAGGAATGTATGTACTCTGGGGACCTTTAACAGAGTGTGACTGGCAGAGCGGGTGTTGTATGTGGAGGATGAAGGCTGCAGTAGGTATCTCAGACAGGGGGGAGTGAGGCAGAAGAGGGTTATATAAATAAGCATCAACCAGTGGGTCTTGCGACAGGTATACAGAGATGACCAGATTCAGAGGAGTATAGAGAGCAGTGACGTACTCCCAAGTACTTGTATGAGGTGACAACCTCAAGCTCTAAACCCTCAGAGGTAGTAATCACACCTTTGGGTTGAGGGGCATTTTTCTTACCAAACCACATGACCTTTGTTTTGGAGGTGTTCAGAACAAGGTTAAGGGCAGTGAAAGCTTGTTGGACACTTAGAAAGCTTTGTTGTAAAGGGTTTTAATGTTCAAGAACATTTTGTAATGTATTTACATGTAGGTCCTCATGCGGAGTCATTTCATTTGCTGCTGTTGGAGTTGTCATGTCGATGTCAGACAGTGCTCAAACGAACCAGAAAAAAACCTGGTAAAACTTCATTTTAAGGTTTTTTTATTACCATGTAATTATATATATATATATATATATAATTACATTATTTAACTAGGCAAGTCAGTTATGAACAAATTCTTATTTACAATGACAGCCGACTGGGGAACTGCCTTGTTCAGGGGCAGAAAGACAGATTTTTACCTTGTCAGCCTGTGGATTCAATCCAGCAACCTTTCGGATACTGGCCCAACGCTCTAACTACTAGGCTACCTGCTGCCCCATATCATTGTAATTACAATTATATGTGTAATTACACTGTACCACGTATTGCAGATAATTGCAAAAACTCATAGTTGCAGTGTAATAATGACATGTACTGTAACTGGTAGTAATTGTGGTATGTAATGGATGGGTTTAATAATTAATGCTTGTCGCAATGCTTGTTACAAATGGACAGGTTTCCACTATATTCATCAACTTAGTGGTTTTCTTCTTCTCAGCTGCATACAGTAATAACTGTCACACAGGTTGTGATCCCTCATGAATGTGCTGGGAGTCTGAGAGATTATAGCCTATGCTCAATAGGCTCTAATTACTTATCCTTGAATGTGAAATATTCAATCTGTATCTCGACTCAGTGCTGTTGCTATCCCCCAAAATGAAGTGTACCATCTAGGATAACTAGGTTGATCAGTAGGCATCCCAGATGTGGACAAATACACTATTTCAGAGCATAGTACATGTAATGTTTGCCTAAGTACAATGTAATTACTAGGCGTTACACAGGATTTAGCTCATTAAAATGAAGTGTATCTTGAGGGGTACTTACTTGTAATTAATGTATACTTATACAGTACATCGCCCACCTGACATCATGGTCCCCGTTTTACAGCTTCTGGAAGTTTCACTTCATTTCACAATAAGGTACAGAAATGAAATGAAACTTCCAGAAGTTTAACCAAAAACTATCGCAGAATTTTCTCAACAACTGACATTTCTTAAAGTAGTGTAGTTACAGAGATCCTATAATTCATTCAGGGGATTATACAGGCCTATGTAATTCCATGACTGTATTATTCTCAGAATATCCTAATAACAGTGGCATTTTATCTGTTATTGCAGGTTTAAAAATAACTTTAAAAATAACTCTCAGTTTATCAGTCTTAACAGAGAAACTCTGAGCTCGATGGAAGTTCAATCCATCCAACACTATCTCCAATGGGTGAGAACATAAGCGGCCAAACTGACAATCAATCGAGAGCGAGTCGCCTGGAGTGTGCAATTCCTCAGCGGTCGTGGTGGTCTCGTCTCAGCTTCCATTTGTAAAGCCGTCCCTCAGTTCACCCATGCATCTGTCTCAATCAATGAGGGCAATAACCAGAGGCTCCAGACAGGCCGTCTGTCTGTCTGCCCGTCCCTGACATTCACTCTCCCATCTGTGGTTACAGAGAGCGGGTGTGAGGCTGTTCGAGGCTGCTTAAAGGCCCACTCAGCACTGGATTATGCTCCAGAAATAAATTTTAGGTCCTGAAGGGCGATAGCATCTCTACATAACACACTTAACGCAACTCCGTCTCAGGGGGACACGGAGGTGGAACAGAGGACAGATGCACATGAAGCAGGATTAGAAGTGATGAGTTGGCACCCTACTGTGAAAGACTACAAAGGCAATGATCAGGAAAAACACTACTGTGCATGTTCAGTACAGTGGCTGGTGTAGAGTTTTTTTCAATAGGCTAAGTCCATATTTAACAATATACAAGTTTGCCTTCCTCCATAGAGTGTAGACTAGAGTCACTGTATTTGCCTCATTCTCTGACTTGGGGAAAAGGTAGCGTAATTGAATTTCGTCTTGCTTTTGAACAGAACAGGGAGAGGTGTACAGGGAAGAAGTGACAATTTAAGTAATAAAGTAAAGTAAAAAAGCCTTTGTTAATCTGAGATGAAACAAAACACCATGATGAGTAGCTTCTCATCACTTGGGTGGTGCGGAAGAGAATTGGCTTTGAACCGTGTGCCAGGCTTTGGAGTCTGTAGGATCCAACACCGGGCTGGATGGAGCATGGCAGGCTGTTGAGAGCAGGGATTGCTCAGAGGAAGGGAACATGGGAAGATGAATGTCTCTACACCGTTTTTTAGAAGTCTCACCACATCGTAAACATAGAAAGACTCAAAACACCATGATTGTGTAATGAAACCATGAAAAGTAACGCACCTAAACTGAGATGTGGTTTTTGGAGGTGTTAGAATGTTACGACACACATAAAGGTTCTTTAAACAGAATAGAAGTACTCCGAATCACCCAACCTGAATATTGGTGTTTTTAAGAGAGTGTTGTGAAAACACCTTTTGGGGTGGCAGCATCAAAACACACAAAAAAAATACATAGACACTATGAAAAAAAGTCTGTTCGTCAAACATCCCATTCCAAAGTAATGGGCATTAACATGGAGTTGGTCCCCCTTTTGTTGCTATTTCAGCCCATACTCTTCTGTGAAGGCTTTCCACTAGAACATTGGAACATTGCTGCAGGGACTTGCTTCCATTCAGCCTACAAGAGCATTATTGAGGTGGAGCACTGATGTTGGGCGATTAGGCCTGGCTTGCAGTCGGCATTCCAATTCATCCCAAAGATGGTCAATGTGGTTGAGGTCAGGGCTTTGTGTAGGTCAATCAAGTTATTCCACACCGATTTCAACAAACCATTTCTGTATGGACCTCGCTTTGTGCACGGGGGCACAAATCTAAAACAGGAAAGGGCCTTCCCCAAACTGTTCCCACAAACTTGTAAGCAGAGAATTGTCTAAAGCTACACTGTTTGCTGTAGCATCAAGATTTCCCTTCACTGTAACAAAGGGCCCGGACCATGTCAAACAGCCCCAGACCATTATTTTTCCTCCACCACACTTTACAGTTGGCACTATGCATTTGGGCAGGTTGCATTCTACTGGTATCTGCCAAACACAGATTTGTGTGATTGATTCATCACTCCAGAGAACGCATTTCCAATGCTCCAGAGCTTTACACCACTCCAGCTGACGCTTGGCATTGAACATGGTGATCTTAGGTTTGTGTGTGGCTGCTCGGCACTGGAAACCCATTTCAAGAAGCTCCCGATGAAGTTATTGTGATGCATTGCTTCTAGAGGCAGTTTGGAACTCAGTAATGAGTGTTGCAACTGAGGACAGATGATTTTTATGCGCTACACTGTTCAGCACTCGTTGGTCCCGTTCTGTGAGCTTATGTGGCCTACCACTTCGCGGCTGAGCCGTTGTTGCTCTTAGAAGTTTCCACTTCACAAACACAGCACTTAATGTTGATCGGGACAGCTCTAGCAGGGCAGAAACTTGATAAACAGACTGGTTGGAAAGGTGGAATCCTATGACGGTGCCACGTTGACAGTCACTGAAGGAGTGAAAGTGAGACAAGTGGATGTAGGTGGATGCAGAAGGAATGAAAGTGAGACAGGTGGATGCAGGAATTGAACCCTCAACCTCTTGAGCAGTAAGATGATACATTTCATTGGTATTTTGTTGGAATTTTACACACTCAATCACTCAGCCACACTGTAAAAAAGTATTATTTGGTGATTACAAATTTACAAACTACTACCAACATATACTTTTAAAAAATGAATGCAAGTCTTTTCAATGATTTATTCATTTAATTTTCCCAAAACATTTAAGAATAAATCCAACTTAATATGTTGCTCAAAAAATGTATGTATATTTTATGAGGATAGAGACAATTAAGAGATTGAATTTGTTGGAAGTCTGGTTTAAATCTCCTTGCACTTCCTATCTTGTGGCCATGTGGCTCTGTTTTCAGTGGATTGTGGGTAATTAAATGTTTTTTGACTTAATGATTATATTACACAATTTTGTATGCCTGTTTGAAGAAAGAAAAGTATAATCTACACTGAGTGTCCAAAACATAAGGAACACCTCTTCCCATGACATAGACTAACCAGGTGAATCCAGGTGTACGCTAAGATCCCTTATTGATGTCACTTGTTAAATCCACTTCAATCAGTGTAGACGAAGGGGAGGAGACAGGTTAATCAGGATATGCCCGTTTTTTAAATTTTCACCTAAAATGACATACCCAAATCTAACTGCCTGTAGATCAGGACCTGAAGCAAGGATATGCATATTCTTGATACCATTTGAAAGGAAACACTTTCAAGTTTGTGGAAATGTGAAATGAATGTAGGAGAATATAACACATTCGATTTGGCAGAAGATAGTACAAAGGGGAAAAAAAAGTTTTTTTCTAAAAAAATTGGAATGCAGGAGAAATGCCAGAATGTATTTTTCCAGCCCAGGCGCAATTTAGATTTTCCCGCTGGATGGCAGCAGTGTATGTGCAAAGTTTTAGACTGATCCAATGAACCCAAAATGTTGTATCAAGACTGCCCAAATGTGCCTAACTGGTTTATTATTACATGTTCAAGTTAACATAACTATGCACTCTCCTCAAACAATAGCATGGTATTCTTTCACTGTAATACCTACTGTAAATTGGACAGTGCGGTTAGATTAACAAGAATGTAAGCTTTCTGCAAAGATCAGATATGTCTATGTTCTGGGAAATGTTCTTGTTACTTACAAACTCATTAGCCTACGTTAGCTCAACCGTCCTGAGGTCGGGACACTGATCCTGTAGAGGTTAAAGATTTATATTTAAGCCTTGAGACAATTGAGACATGGATTGTATATGTGTGCCATTCAGAGGGTGAATGGGTAAGACAATAGATTTAAGTGCCTTTGCACGGGGTATGGTAGTTGGTGCCAGGTGCTCTGGTTTGAGTGTGTCAAGGACAGCAACGCTGCTTGGTTTTTCACACTTAACCGTTCCCCATGTGCGTCAAGAATGGTCCACCACCCCCAAGGACATCCAGCCAATTTGTTACATTTGACCATAAAACCAAGCAGTATTACGTATTTGAGTGAGGTGGATATAGCATTTTGTTGAAACAATAAACTCTAATTTACCAACATTTATGAAAATGGATGTAGTGTTTTGGAATGAAAGTCTTCATATATGCAGTATGTAGTGTACGTTGAATGACCTCACATCACAATCAAATATCTAAATGCTGTATACAGGTATTATGAACACGATTTGTTCTCTACAGAGCTGGTCAATTAGCCGAGTGCTAAACAAGTGTGTAGGCTGAGCATCTCAGGTGCTGCGGAGTGCTCACTGAAAGGAAACCCTCTCCTCTCTCTCACCCAACATCCTGATCAATAGCTGTGTTCTCTGCAAGTCTGTGTCCCACAGCAATTATCACACGCGCCAGAGAGCAACACTGGGGTCAAAATCCATTTGACCTCCTCTCAGCAAAGTCAAAACAAAGATGCGGTACTCACGCCTCACTTAGCATCATTACCAGAATCACCACCCACCAGGCTAAGACATGGAGAGGTCGTAAAGCATATTATGAGCTAGTAGTCAAGCAATATTAACTATGAAGCTTTCAACTGTGGTAAACAGTCCTTCCTGGAGTTAAGTTGAGTTGTCCTCTATAAGTTGGCTACGGTGGGATGAAAAATGATGTGAACCATTTAGAATTACCTGGATTTCTGCATAAATTGGTCATAAAATTTTATTTGATCTTCATCTAAGTTACAACAATAGACAAACACTATCTACTTAAACTAATAACACACAAACAATTATTATTGTTAATGTTTTTATTGAACACACCAACACACCGTATAAACAGGTTGGAAGTATGTGAACCCTTGGATTTAATAACTGGTTGACTCTCCTTTGGCAGCAATAACCTCAAGAAAACATTTGATGTATTTGAGGATCAGACCTGGACAACAGTCAGGAGGAATTTTGGACCATTCCTCTTTAAAAAACTATTTCAGTTCCACAATATTCTTGGGATGTCTGGTGTGAACCGCTCTCTTGAGGTCATGCCACAGCATCTCAATCGGGTTGAGGTCAGGACTGACTGGGCCACTCCAGAAGTCATAGTTTCTTCTGTTCAAGCTGTTCTGTTGTTGATATACTTCTGTCTTTTGGATGGTCGCCCTTTTGTATCACCTAACTTATGTTGAGCTTCAACTGGCAGACAGACATTCTCCTGCAAAATGTCTCCATAAACTTGGGAATTCATTTTTCCGTCGATGATAGCAAGCAGTCCAGGCCCTGAGGCAGCAATGCATCCCCAAACCATGATGCTCCCTCCACCATACTTTACAGTTGAGGTGAGGTTTTGATGTTGGTGTGCTGTGCCTTTTTATCTCCACACATAGTGTTGTGTGTTCCTACCAAACAACTCAACTTTAGTTGAATCTGTCCACAGAATATTTTGCCAGTTGCGCTGTGGAATATCCAGGTGCTCTTTTGCAAACTTCAGACATGCAGCAATGTTTATTTTTTGACAGCATTAGCTTCTTCCATGGTGTTCTCCCCAGACACAACATTATTTTGAGTGTTTTACATATTGTAGAGATGTTAGCATGTTCCAGAGATTTCTGTAAGTCTTTAGCTGACCCTCTAAGATTCTTCTTAACCTCATTGAACATTCTGCGCTGTGCTCTTGCAGTCATATTTACAGGACTGACAGAGTAGCAACAGTGCTGAAATTTCTCAATTTATAGACAATTTGTCTTACCGTGGACTGACTTTTAGAGATACTTTTGTAACCCTTTCCTTCTTTATGCAATTCTTAATCTTAGGTCTTATGAGATGTATTTTGTTTGAGTCATGGTTCACATCAGGCAATGCTTCCTGTGAATAGCAAACTCAAATTGTGTGATTGTTTGGGCAGGGCAGCTCCAACCAAAATCTCCAAACTCATCTCATTGATTAAACGCCAGGTTAGTTGACTCCTGACTCCAATTACCTTTTGGAGAAGTCATTAGCCTAGGGGTTCACATACTTTTCCCAACCTACACTGTGAATGTTTCAATTATGTATTCAATATAGACAAGAAAAATACAATAATTTGTGTGTCATTAGTATAAGCACACTGAGTTTGTCTATTGTTGTGACTTAGATGAAGATCAAATCAAATGTTATGTTCAATTTATGCAGAAATCCAGGTAATTCCAAAGGGTTCCCATACATTTTCTTGCCACTGTACACTTTAATCTCCCAGCACAGTATTGCATTGACGGGTGGGAGTAGGTACGATCTTGAGGATATCCCAAAACCCGGCCCCTTGGCCCCAAGGCAAGTCCGTTAACCACATTCCCAAGAGAATTACGTAGCTACTTTGGATAAGTTTGTAATTCACTTAGTAGACTAGTGGTTTTACGTTATGCGTACTTTGTCTGTGCAAACTACCCCACTTTCAATGATCAGCAATTATGAAAAATGCATATTTTGATTTGAAAATTAGTAACACTTTATAGACCAGATGAATACAATCTTCCCTCTTCGGTTAACTTTCATTTGCCCTTCAGCTACTGTATCTCCCATGTGCTTCCCCCCTTTTCCGCAGCTTACTCTTGCCAAGAGGAGGAAATTAAAAGCTAACAATGAGTTGTTGTGCCAATGTGATGTGTGTAGAGAGCATGTCTGTTTCCAAGTTGGGGGAAAGCTTTGTGCTGTAGCTAGCTACTGTATTTGAGGTGGTCATCAATCATGCTTTTAGGAACCATTACTGCCTGTCTCTTGTTCCCCTGTGGGAAATGTGGGCTGGAACACTTTGAAACTCCTAGCTGTTAGCTTGTCTTCCTTCCTATCTGAAGTGGGTGTGCAGTTCCGTTCTGTGTGAGTTTACTGGCTCTGCAAGTGTTCGCCTAGTGTTGCCTAGCTGCCAAAAGTGAAAGCTGGAGAGGGTGACCGAGATATCCAAGGTCTTGAGATACAGCCAGCTGTTAGTTTTAGTTGTAGACATAGCTATGATAATTTTCCCATCTTTCCCCAGTGAGACGGAAAAGCATGGCATGGATTTTAATCTCTCTCAGATCATGTCCCTATTATCTTATTCCTTGATGTACCATATCTGTTCCAGCTCACTGTCAGAGTGGAAAACAAGTCAGCTATGAAAAATAAAAATAGTAAAGAACAAAAGTAAAGCTGCGACCTAGAAATCAAATCATCAGAATGTCGTAGAAACCACAATTAACATTGTTCCTTGGCATTTATGGGTTTTAATGTGATGGTAAAGAATAGCTATGGATAATGAGGTGTTACATTTGGTGTTAAATATGCAGTGTATTGACAGACGATGCTCCGGCAAATAAGAATAAATGGGAGCTGAGAGTGGAGTGTGGGAGTGACAACTAAGGGTCATTTCTTGATCTAAACACAGTTGCTTAGTTATTTATTACTACCATTTCCAATACCAGGGTCCAAGTTCTGGGAATATCCCCCCAAACAAACTGAGAGTTATTAGATAAGCCGAATTTGACCCACATGCAAATGAGAGTGAGATTAAGATGATTCCAACATACGTCAATACTTTTAGCTCTGAGGGGAAATAACTAAAAGAGCTGAGTTATTTTGTCTTGTTTTGAATAGCTTAACATGAAGCGTAAAAAAGCTTGAAAATTTTTGATTAACCCTGTTTACTCCCTGTACCAGAGCAGATATGTATACACATAGAATGAGGGCATTACAATCAAAGCTGTGATCTATGCTAAGCTATTAATATGGCATGACCCATCCCACATAAAGATAATGAGAGTTAATGAGAGCATACACACTATAGATCTTCTTTGGGCGTGGCCCCTTTTTTCTCAATTTCTGCCTGAATGATGTGCCAAAGTTAACTGCCTGTTCCACAGGCCCTGAAGCAAGGATATGCATATAATTGGTACCATTGGAAAGAAAACACGTTGACGTTTGTAGAAATGTTAAAATAATGTAGGAGAATATAACACAATAGATATGGTAGATATGGTAGGAGAAAATCCAAAGAAAACCCAACCGGAAATGTTCTTACAGTGGCAAGTATAAGGGCATACTAGCTCCCAGGATGCAATTCCTATTGCTTCCACAGGGTGTCAGCATTCTATGTTCATGGTTTCAGGCTTGTAACTTCCAAAACAAATAAGAAATATCAGTTTTAGTACAGGGACACAGTCTTGGAAATTCGTGTTTGCGCTCGTTATGAAGACTGCTAAAATCGGTTTCCTATTGAACATACTTCGTTCCATAAGACACATCGTTTGATTACATTTTAGGGTATCTGAGTGGTGAATAGATAGGTATTTTGACTTGTTGAAACAACGTTTAAGGGTAGATTTTCGGATTCCTTTCTCTCCAGGTTGAACGAGTGGATTACTCAAATCGATGGTGCCAACTAAACAGACTTTTTGGGATATAAAGAAGGATTTTATCTAACCAAACGATACTACATGTTATAGCATGGACCCTTTGGATGACAAATCAGAGTAAGATTTTCAAAAAGTAAGTGAATATTTAATCGCAATTTGTGAATTTATGAAACCTGTGCCGGTGGAAAAACATTTTGATGTGGAGCGCCATCCTCAAACAATCGCATGGCATGCTTTCGCTGTAATAGCTACTGTAAATCGCACAGTGCAGTTAGATTAACAATCATTTAAGCTTTCAAACAATATAAGACACTTATATCTACCTAAATGTTTAACATCCATAATATTTCTGATTATTTATTTGAATTGCGCGCCATCCAGTTTCACCGGAAGTTGTCCTGCTAGCGGGATGCCTAGCCCAAAAAGGTCTTCTTTTCTTCCAGCCTAGCACTATAACACCTGTATAGTGTACATTTAAAGACATTGATTAGCTAAAGCAGGTGTCTTGGTGCTGAACTAGGACAAAAGCTTCTTAAAATACTCACCGAAGCCAAAAATGTCAATGACCTGATTATGCTGTTATCCGAGATAACAAAGGAAACTTGTTTTGCATTAAATCTTGCATTTCCTGCTATTCCTACCGTCTTTGAGCAGATTCAACAACTATATGGCATCTAAACTTTGGAGAAGTAGCTAATACCCGTACATCCTCTAAACCAGGTATTCCCAGACTGGGTACGTGCAATGCCATCGGGGGTACGCCAAATAAAAATGTTATTCACATTTAAATATATACATTTTCAAACAGTCCATTTATATTTTCTGAAAGGGCTATACGTTTAGCTTCATTTCACTGCCAAAAATAAAATGAAACCATCTAGTGTTCAGCGAAATAATAACACGATGTCAAATATATAGCCTAGTCAAATAACTAACATCCAATCACATTAACCATTACTCTCTCACGGGAATTCCACTAATGGTCCGTATATAGCCAAACGTAGCTGCTGCTCATGTTGGTATCTGTACTGATAGCGCAAAAGCCATGACAGGGAGACATAGTGGAGTGGTAACGCACGTGCAAGCAGTTGCTCCCGACACCACTTGGGTACACTGCAGAGGCTCATGCTGTCAAGGGAATGCCTGTGTCATGACGTTGGCCTGGGGATAGGTTTATGACAGTCATAAATACCTCTTTCCCCCCTTTTCCTCTCTCTACCCTACTGATGTTACATTTGCAAACACCTTGGTTAACATAGAGATTCTGGGAACATCAGAAGGTGGGGGGAAATTAACTGTATTCTGATAATCCGACCAATTGAACATATGCTGTGGTACTTCATGAATATTATGTCAGTTCGGTTGTCATCTGAGACATTCTCATCAATGATAAGATGACATAAACTCTAAAGTGGAAAGTCTACACATCAGAGTTATCAGATTCACATGGAATTGTTGTTCAATTTAAATGTTTGAATATGAAATTATTTGCGATGGGATGAAATGTGATTTTAGCTTCTAAAATGTGAGATTTGGGTTTTCATGAATGAATTAGGCCCGACTCAGTGGCCCGCCCAAGTGAAGAGACATAGGTTGTAAATAATGAAACACACCCCTTTTCTCCCTTCCATATAAAGCCTTGATGACAATATAACCTCCTGTTCCGAGGATGTGAGGACGACGGTCCGATGTCAGAATGGTTCAGATAATAACTACAGAACGAAGCCAACATCAGCGTGAGCTTTGGTTGCGAATGGTATGAACATTGAACTCTTATTCACTACAGAAGTGATACCTCCTAGCCGTTGAGTTAGCAACAGCAGCTGCAAACGCAGGTTAGGAAGGAACAGACAGAGTACCCCGTCTACCACACAATGATGTTACTACAACGTATCCAATTCACCAGCAGACATCCTTCAAAGGACAAAGGACTCGGTTGGGCAACACGGCCTTCTGTCTACCACCAACCTACTGAAGCGCAGCTCAGAGTAAATATTTATTTCTTTTTCTTTTTCCAAATGGGCGGTAATTTAGAATGCATAAGATACTGTATTTACGACAGCACAGCTTCTCCCCGTGTCCCTCAGTCTTCCCGCTCTTTCACTCAAACCCAGACCCTATTCTTTTGTGTAACCAGCTGTCATATATGTTCCGCCCGCTAGGGACGTTTTCCTTTATGACGTAATTTGTAATCAAGGTATGATTAATTATGTGTATGTGTAATTCTGTGTGATTAGTTAGGTATTTAGCAAATAAATAATTAAACCTAATTTTGTATTGCTGATTCAACTTGTTAGCCAGGGTTCGTGCAGATAACCAAGAATTTACAACTTTCAGATGAGACTGAATTAAGGTGAGGATTAACATTGACTGCTATTGATGTAAAATATTACTAGGTCTTTGAGAGTTTTTTCTGAAATTATTTTATAGAATGGCATGTCATATCACTTAATCCGGCATAGCCAAAGACACGACACCTGACAGCTTGAAAGACATTTTGGACATTACAGTGAAAAAAGTTAACTTTGTTCAAATCAATCCCCCTGAACTCTCATGTTCTTTCTGCACTATGCAATGATATGGGTAGTGACCATGTAACGCTTTTACAACATACAGAAGTGCTCTGCTTTTCAAGGGGCAAAGTATTGACACGTTTTTTTAAATTGAGAGACGAAAGTTTTCTTTACTGACCATAATTTTCACTTGTCTGATTTGCATGATGACGAGTTTCTCACATGACTGACCTATCTGGGTGATGCGTTTTTTTTTCGCCTGAATGATCTGAATCTAGGATCACAGGGACTCTCCTAAACTATATTCAATGTGCGGGACAAAATTGAGGCTATGATTAAGAAGCTGGAGCTCTTCTCTGTCTGCATTAACAAGGACAACACACAGGTCTTTCCATCATTGTATGATTTTTTTGTGTGCAAATAAACTCAAGCTTATGTGACACAGTGAAGCACCTGAGTGAGTTGGGTGCACAATTACAAACGTATTTTCCCGAAACGGATGATACAAACACCTGGATTCGTTATCCCTTCCATGCCCTGTCTTCAGTCCACTTACCGATATCTGAAAGGAGAGCTTCTTCAAAATTGCAACAACCGGGGTTTCTGTGAAAACGTTATTTAATTCGTTATTTAAAATGTTATTTAATTTAAAGGATTGGAAGCAAGCGGCTCAAATACTGTGAAATTATAGATCGGTCTGATCACGTGTTTGTTACGGAGAAAACAACATGATCTTACGTGACCTTTTATTAAGAGACCTGAAACTACATCTGGTAAGCATGTGTTTTATTAACATGTAATAAAGAGGTAATATAGAAATATATGATAAACATTCCTCTTTTCTACTGGAACATATTCTATGTTCTGGTTGCCGGCAGAGGCATACGTATATATGTAGATAGGGGATTTAATTTAAGACTTGTGCCTCAGGCCTGTAGTTTTAGCTTCTAGGAATTATGGGAAATGGATTGAGGTAAAATCTGGTTCAGCAACATTGAATGCATTTATAGACAGATGCATGCAGGGCCCATGTATGGAATAGGGTGCCATTTGAGACAAATGATCTTGTAACTGTATGTATTTCTCATTACTTATTCATGATTTGCTCTGCTGTTACGTGCACCTTCAAATGTAGAGATAGTCTCAATGTTATACCATTGAAAAGATGGAATAAAATAATGATAAATGTCGTGTTCATTTTATTGACAAATCGGTAACACTTTACTTGACACCTAGCTTCATGACACGGTCATAATCATGTCATAATATGTCATAACAGCTAACATAACTATGGTTATAACACTGTCATGACACATATGTTAGACCTGTTATGACATACACTACATGGCCAAAAGTATGTGGACACCTGCTTTTCAAACATCTCATTCCAACATCATGGGCTTAATATGCAACTGGTCCACCTTTTGCTGCTATAACAGCCTCCAATCTTCTGGCAAGGCTTTCCACTAGATGTGGGAACATGGACTTGCCTGCATTCAGCCACAAGAGCATTGGTGAGGTTGTGCCCTGATGTAGGGCGATTAGGCCTGGCTTGCAGTCGGCGTTCCAATTCATCCCAAAGGTATTTGATGGGGTGAGTTTGGTATTTGGTATTTTATTAGGATCCCCATTAGCTGTTGCAAAAGCAGCATCTAATCTTCCTGGGGTCCACGCAAAACATATGGCATGTCTGGTTGGATAAGTGTGTGTGTCAGAGCTATGTGTAAGTTGACTATGCAAATAATTTGGGATTTTCAACACATTCATATTTCTTATAAGAAGAAGTGATGCAGTCATTTCAGGGCTCTGTGCAGACCAGTCAAGTTTTTCCACACCAATCTCACTCGCTTTGTGGACGGGTGCATTGTCATGCTGAAACAGGAAAGGGCATTCCCCCCGGGTGCTTGGTATTGTGCGTAGTGATCTTAGGCTTGCCTACATATGCTTTATAGAACCATGAGCATATTTGCACAATGTAAGCGCACACAATGCACTGTGTGACTGCTCGGCCATGGAAACCCATTTCATGAAGCTCCCGACGAACAGTTCTTTTGCTGACACCTGCAGCTAACAGTTCAACAGTCTCTCCCTAGTGGTAGCGCTAATTATACATATATATTAAAGCAAAACCATGGAGGACTACAATGATAATATCGTGAAGAAACTTTGATTCCAAAATATGGAAATGTAGTCTTTCACAGAAAATGTTCTGTTGTTGTCTGGGTAATAATATAAGCCATATAGTCCTGCCAAGTAAATGGCTATATGTCAATCATAAGTTCCAGAGAGGGTGGTTTGTCCTGCTTCTGCATTCATCCAAGTCATCAGCGGCAGAGCATTGGGCTAGGCACATGTTTGACATCCATGTGTGTACAACTACAATGGTAATGAAATGGCCAATTTAAGAAATGTTCAATAACATATTATTTTCAGGTTGAATGGAATGATTTGCCTTTTGTGGTAGGATTTGTGGGAGTTGGCATTCTTATGTATGTGACATAACCAGCCATAAAATAACACAGAATATGTCACAACAGGTCTAAAAATGGTCATGACGGTGTTGTGACCATATTATGACAGGTTATCACAAGTTATGTCAGCTGTCATAGTATAACATGGTTAGGTCTGTATCATAACATGTTATGACGCTATATGTCAGGTAATCAGACAAACAACATCCTCTTTAACCTTCAACCTTGTGCAACTTTTTTTTTTTTTTTACATCTCCAATCCAAAGTTAAATCTAGAATTGGCTTCCTATTTCGCAACAAAGCATCATTCACTCATGCTGCCAAACATACCCTTGTAAAACTGACCATCCTACCAATCCTCGACTTTGGCGATGTAATTTACAAAATAGCCTCCAATACCCTACTCAACAAATTGGATGCAGTCTATCACAGCGCAATCTGTTTTATCACCAAAGCCCCATATACTACCCACCATTGCGACCTGTACGCTCTCGTTGGCTGGGCCTCGCATCATACTCGTCGCCAAACCCACTGGCTCCATGTCATCTACAAGACCCTGCTAGGTAAAGTCCCCCCTTATCTCAGCTCGCTGGTCACCATAG
>NC_034187.2:14781031-14942665 GCF_002021735.2 Oncorhynchus kisutch
TTAGTTATTCACTGGGGTCTGTGCGTCTCTTCTCTCTATAGGCTGAGCTGCCACCTCAGAAATCATCAGTGGAGTGCTGTTTCAGTCTGAAATTGCCTGAGCAGACGGATATGGCCTAACAACTCCCTTCATAATTAGCAGTCTTCAAACCAGTGGCACACTGTTTGTTCTCTGAAGATTAAACTTTACCCAAACCAAGTTTCATTAATAATAATATGGGAATATGTTTCCATCTTCGAGATTCATTGAGGGACCCAGGTTTGTTTGATTGTGTCCAGGATGTGTATTCTGCTTGTGTCCACTGAGACTGCCTTGTCTAAGGGTAGTCTCAATTAGGTGCATATGAATAAAATGTGAATAACTCTTGAATACAGACATCAACCATCGTTTTACCAGCTAAAACAAATTATGTGGAAAGTACTGTCAAACTTAACCAAAGTGATAAAATCTTCCACTTTGTTTTTGATTGGAAACATTCTCCCAAATAAGTAGTTGTCATCCATTGCAAGCTACACTAATTCTGACACAATCAGAATGCTGTCTTATGAGACAGCATTTGGTTCCATTCTAGAAGTGTGATTACCGAGGTGCTAACCTGTTGCACCCTCTACAACCACTGTGATTATTATTACCGAGGTGCTAACCTGTTGCACCCTCTACAACCACTGTGATTATTATTATTTGACCCTCCTGGTCATCTATAAACATTTGAACATCTTGGCCATGTTCTGTTATAATCTCCACCCGGCACAACCAGGAGAAAACTGGCCACCCCTCATAGCCTGGTTCCTCTCTAGGGTTCTTCCTAGGTTCTGGCCTTTCTAGGGAGTTTTTCCTAGCCAATGTGCTTCTATACCTGCATTGCTCGCTGTTTGGGGTTTTAGGCTGGGTTTCTGTACAGCACTTTGTGACATCAGCTGATGTAAGAAGGGCTTCATGAATACATTTGATTGATTGATTGATTGATTTAAAGAGCGGTGTAGAGTAGATGCAGAGTACACACAATACACCCCACTGTGACCCACTAAAAACGATCTACAGCTTCCCTAACATCTACAGTTTCCTTCGCAACTCGCAACACTTTGTGATTCTCCCAAATTTACCAGGGACTTCATTACGCTTGTATTAATTAATAAAACGTGTTAGAAGAGCTCTACATAAGTAGATCAGATAAGAAAAGTGAATTTAAAGACAGAACCATCACCATGGCAACCCTGTAATAGCACTATTTGATAATGACACCCTTAGCTATACATGTCACCAATATTCTACAGTTTAGAGATTGGTTCATTAGATGGTCATTTTTCAAATGCAAATGCACTAATTTAAAATGTCATACAGGGTACACTTAAATTAGCATATTACTCAGCTAGCATATTGGTTGCTTTCACACAAATGGAATATCTTTTGATATCTGGTAAAATATCTGGTTTTGATGGACAGTATGATGAAGAGCAATTAATTTGTAAAGAGAGGACAAGGATTGTGTCCTTGGTATTTGTTTCTATATCTATGGTGTTAACATGCAGTTACCAAACACTCCAAGCCTGGTTACCCTCTGAAGGAATCTCTCTCTTTCTCTGCCAGTAATTCGAAAGGGATGACTGGTTAAACAGAATCTTCCCTAGCACAGGATTAGAGTTAGAAATTTGGTGTCCGCGTATTTAATGAATCCCCCAACCGAGCCCCTCTCGCTCTCTCAGGCACAGGGTTGGGGACAGGTATAGCGCTGTGAGCATACGCATGCGAGCATACGCTGATATTGTCTCAGTGATGGTTAGGGGTGAGCAGGACCTGGCTAAGGTAAACTCAGGCAAGAGTGAGGCTCTGTTATGTGGGGCAAGGAGGGAAAGGGCACCTCTGCAGCTTACAGTGCGTTGCAGAGGGGCTGTGAGAGGATCAAGATTCTTGGGGTGTATCTGGGCTCAGAGGGGTGGGCAACCGGTGCTGTACCTGCCGCTACAGGAACAGGGTTCCGACTCAAAGTGGAGCAGAGACTACTGTACAACACTCTCTCTTCTCTCTCTCTCCTCTCTCTCCTCTCTCTCTCTCTCTCTCTCTCTCTCTCTCTCTCTCCTCGCGGTCCCTCTGCTCTCCTCTCTCTCTCTCTCTCTCTCTCTCTCTCTCTCTTGCACTCTCTCACTCCCTTTCGCTCTCTCTCTCTCTCTGAACACAATGCTTTTGTTTGTTGTTGTCTCAGATTTGTATTTTCTATCTGACCTAGATATGTGGAAAGTATGTGGACACCTACTCGTCGAACATCTCATTCCAAAATCATGGGCATTAAAAATGGAGTTTGTCCCCCCTTTGCAAGTTTGTCCCCCCTTTTGCTGTTATAAAAGCATCCACTCTTCTGGGAAGGCTTTCCACTCGATGTTGGAACATCTAGATGCTGCAGGGACTTCCATTCAGCCACATGAGCATTATTGAGGTCGGGAAGTGATGTTTGGGTGATTAGGCCTGGCTCGCAGACAGCGTTCCAAATCATCTCAAATGTGTTCGATGGGGTTGAGGTCAGTGCTCTGTGCAGGCCAGTCAAGTTTTTAAACACCGTTCTCGACAAACCATTTCTGTAAAAACATTGCTTTGTGTACGGGGGCATTGTCATGCTGAAACAGGAACGGGTCTTCCCCAAACTGTTGCCACAAGGTTGGAAGCATAGAATCGCCTAGAATGTCATCTTATGCTCTAGCATTAAGGTTTCCCTTCACTGGAATTAAGAGGCCAGACCCATGAAAAACAGCCCCAGACTATTATTCTTCATCCACCAAACTTTACAGTTGGCACGTAGCGTTCTTCTTGCATCCTCCAAACCGTCGGCCTGCCAGATGGTGAAGCGTGATTCATCACTCCAGAGAATGCGTTTCCACTTCTCAAGAGTCCAATGGCGGTGAGCTTTACACCACTCCAGCCGATGCTTGGCATTGAGCATGGTGATCTGAGGCTTGTGCGGCTGCTCGGCCACGGAAACCCATTTCATGAAGCTCCTGACGAACAGTTATTGTGCTGACGTTGCTTCCAGAGGCGGCTGTGAGTGTTGCAACTGAGGACAGACAATTTTTACACACTACATGCTTCAGAACTCTGCGGTCTCATTCTGTGAGCTTGTGTGGCCTACGACTTTGTGGCTGAGCCGTTGTTGCTCCTAGACGTTTCCACTTCACAATAACAGCACTTACAGTTGACTGGGGCAGCTCTAGCAGGGCAGAATTTTGACAAACTGACTTGGTGCCACGTTGAAAGTCGCTGAGCTCTTCAGTAAAGCCATTCACCTGCCAATGTTTGACAATGGAGATTGCATGGCTGTGTGCTCGATTTTATACACCTATCAGAAACAGGTGTTGCTGAAATAGCCAAATCCTCTCATTTGAAGGGGCGTTCACATACTTTTGTATATATAGTGTTATATAAAGTGTATTTTATTCAACTTTGTAAAAGCCCCAGTATCGTTAATTGACTGAAAAGATGTGGGTGCTCTCTCACAGCACTTGGCAAAGGAATGTGATTCCTTTTAAAATAATAAAAGTGATGAAAAAGTGAAAAGGATGAAGCAGAGACCTTTTCCGTTATGTCTTTCTAAAATAAAAGGCTACTGTGTCGCAAGACTATTTCACCTCTGTTTTGTTAAGACTGTTTTGTTATTACTTCTTTACTGTGTAATGCTGATTTCTCTCTCTCACACCTCTCTCTCACTCTCCCTCTGTCTCACTCTCACTCTCCTCTCTCTCTCTCTCTCTCTCTCTCTCTCTCTCTCTCTCTCAGAGATAACAGATATATTTCATACATTATTTGGCTTAGAATAGCTTACATACATTTGCTCTGCTGCTATAACAAATGGAAGAGTGATTAGAAATATCTACTTTCAATCCAATTCACTGTTTTTCAAGCAATCTTCACACGTTTAAAAGTAATAATTATAAATATAGCTTGGAGCAGCAATGAACGGGGTTCACAGGATGACAGATAGGACACAAGATCAAAGCAAGAAATTTGCTATCCAATTATGAAGGAGCTGTCTTCTTTTATGCGCAATCAGTGAAAGCATTACCATGTTGATCTCTCAATACCACAATGATGATGCAAGTGAAGTTTAGTCTAGCGCGGTATGCAGCAAATACTCATTACTTAATGTATTGAGTTTATTTACCAATTCTGGGGTCAATTTGACAAATGGTTTATGTTAAGATTTGTGAAATATTTTCTGTTTATTTTAACGATATTTCACACTGGCACCAATGACATCGATAGTGCCATCAACTGGTCTGGCACAGTCATATAAGGTTGCAGTGACTTTATACTTGCATAGCTTCTAAGGACATATACATAAGCTTTACAAACTAAATGTCATGGCCCCATGTCCATATGTTCTTATAGCCCTGGTGTGATATGATGCCATCTAGTGGTGTAGCGTGGCCGACTTTGAATGCATCAACTAATCACTCTCAAATTCATTAGAGTCTGTTTGAGTCAACTTAATCTGATTTATGGGTCATGAGAGGATTTTTAGCATTAGTATATGTGCTAATGTGCATCTATAGGCATAGTGTGGACATATTTGAATGCATCAACAATTGTTTCACAAAACCATTGACGACAGATGTAATGAGTTTAAATTCAAAATCTGTAGTGAATCTGACGTATATTTCATGAGAAGATGATTTCAAGTATTAGTGATACATGTGCAAAGAATGAGTTGATAATAGTTTCCTTGTTTTTAGATATTCATTACCACATGCAGTGAGGCTCATCTTAGGGATGTCCATGATAGTGATGACACGTTTCAAGTTATTTGGCTTTTAATAACTTACATACATTTGAACACGTACCACGCTGCTCTTTGGTCCTCACCTTCTTCCACCAACGGCTGTTACAGTGGAATTCCAGAGACCAAATTTGTAATGAATAACACTTTTAGTCCATGAAAAGCAGATATCTTATGATCATTTTAGTCAAAAAAGTGAATTGTTCATTGTTTCCATATTTTTGAAGATATCAATGCCAAACTTACCATAGTTCATCGTGGTAATGGCTTTGACGACCCTAAAATGTTCAAGTTGATAGGCCATTGTGGAGTGGATTTACAAGGGATTTAAATGGACAAGTAAAATCAGATTTCCTGATTTATTAATAACTCAGACATCTCTTAATTAACCAAGCTTTAACCAAGCTTTAACCAAGCTTTAACCAAGCTTTAACCAAGCTTTAACCAAGCTTTTCTCAAACTAAGTTAAGATAAAGTCAGCAAAAAATTAAATGTCCTCTCACTGTCTACTGCGTTTATTTTCAGCAAACTTAACACGTGTAAGTATTTGTATGAACATAACAAGATTCAACAACTGAGAAATAAACTGAACTAGTTTCAAAGACATGTGACTAACATAAATGGAATAATGTATCCCTGAACAAAGAGGGGGTGAAAATCAAAAGTAATAGTCAGTATTTGGTGTGACCACCTGCATAAGTACTGCAGTGCATCTCCTCCACATGGACTGCACGAGATTTGCCAGTTCTTGCTGGGAGATGTTACCCCACTCTTCCACTAAGGTACCTGCAAGTTCCTGGACATTTCTGGGGGGGAATGACCCTAACCCTCACCCTCCGATCCAACAGGTCCCAGACGTGCTCAATGGGATTGAGATCTGGGCTCTTCGCTGGCCATGGCAGAACATTGACAGTCCTGTCTTGCAGGAAATCACGCACAGAACAAGCAGTATGGCTGGTGGCATTGTCATGCTGGGGGGTCATGTCGGGATGAGCCTGCAGGAAGGGTACCACATGAGGGAGGAGGATGTCTTCCCTGTAACGCACAGAGTTTAAATTGCCTGCAATGACAACAAGCTCAGTCTGATGATGCTGTGACACACTGCCCAAGACCATGACAGACCCTCAACCTCCAAATCGATCCCACTCCATACTAGAGGCCTCGGTGTAATGCTCATTCCTTCGACGATAATCACAAATCCGACCATCACCCCTGGTGAGACAAAACTGCGACGCGTCAGAGAAGATAACTTTTTGCCAGTCCTGTCTGGTCCAGCGACGGTGGGTTTGTGCCCATAGGCAACGTTGTTGTCTGGTGATGTCTGGTGAGGACCTGCCTTACAACAGGCCTACAAGCCTTCAGTCCAGCCACTCTCAGCCTATTGCGGACAGTCTGAGCACCGATTGTGTGTTCCTGGTGTAACTCGGGCAGTTGTTGTTGCAATCCTGTACCTGTCCCGCAGGTGTGATGTTCGGATGTTCGGATCCTGTTGTTACACGTGGTCTGCCACTGCGAGTGTAACGGATGTGAAACGGCTAGCTTAGTTAGCGGTGTGCGCTAAATAGCGTTTCAATCGGTGACGTCACTTGCTCTGAGACCTTGAGGTAGTAGTTCCACTTGCTCTGCAAGGGCCGCGGCTTTTGTGGAGCGATGGGTAATGATGCTTCGAGGGTGACTGTTGTTGATGTATGCAGAGGGTCCCTGGTTCGCGCCCGGGTATGGGCGAGGGGACGGTCTAAAGTTATACTGTTACACGAGGACGATCAGCTGTCCGTCCTGTCTCCCTGTAGCACTGCCTGAGGCGTCTCACAGTATGGACATTGCAATTTTTTGCCCTGGCCTCATCTGTAGTCCTCATGCCTCCTTGCAGCATGCCTAAGGCACGTTCACGCAGATGAGCAGGGACCCTGGGCATCTTTCTTTTGGTGTTTGTCAGAGTCAGTAGAAAGGCCTCTTTAGTCTCCTAAGTTTTCATAACTGTGCCGCTAATTGCCTACCGTTAATTGTAAGCTGTTAATGTCCTAACGACCGTTCCACAGGTGCATGTTCATTAATTGTTTATGGTTCATTGAGCAAGCATGGGAAACAGTGTTTAAACCCTTTACAATGAGGATCTGTGAAGTTATTTGGTTTTTTACTAATTATCTTTGAAAGACAGGGTCCTGATAAAGGGACGTTTCTTTTTTTGCTGAGTTCATGTACCATGGGCCTACATTGTGTTATTGGGACTTAAGGTTCATGAGTATACGTTTTTCAAAGACGGCCCTTATGGGTCCTTGAGACTAATGTGTTCAGGGGCGACGGATATGAGGGTTTAAGTGAGACGTGTCAACTAAAGGCCAACCGGTGACATTTTTTTTTACCAAGTTACTCATGGCCTCTAGTTTCTGTTTGCCAAATTAGAAGAAAAAAAATTACCAGACTATGCTTGAGTTATTTCAAATCAAAGTTCATTTGTCACTTGCGCCGAATACAACAATACAACCTTACAGTGAAATGCTTACTTACAGGCTCTAACCACATACTAACCAAAGTATGTGTGTGTGTGTGTGTGTGTAGGTAAGTAAAGAAATAAAACAACAGTAAAAAGACATTTGAAAATAAGAGTAGCAAGGCTATATACAGACACCTGCTAGTCAGGCTTATTGAGGTAGTATGTACATGTAGGTACGGTTAAAGTGACTATGCATATATGATGAACAGAGAGTAGCAGAAGCGTAAAAAGAGGGGTTGACGGGTGGTGGGACACAATGCAGATAGCCCGATTAGCCAATGTGCGGGAGCACTGGTTGGTCGGGCTAATTGAGGTAGTATGTACATGAATGTATAGTTAAAGTGACTATGGATAGAGAGTAGCAGCAGCGTAAAAGAGTGGTTGGGGGAGGCACACAATGCAAATAGTCCGGGTAACCATTTGGTTACCTGTTCAGGAGTCTTATGGCTTGGGGTTGAAAACTGTTGAGAAGCCTTTTTGTTCTAGACTTGGCACTCTGGTACCGCTTGCCATGCAGTAGTAGAGAGAACAGTCTATAACTGTGTGGTTGGGGTCTCTGACAATTTTCAGGGCCTTCCTCTGACACCGCCTGGTGTAGAGGTCTTGGATGGCAGGCATCTTTGCCCCAGTGATGTACTGGGCCGTACGCACTACCCTCTGAAGTGCCTTGCGGTCGGAGGCCGAGCAATTTCTGTACCAGGCAGTGATGCAACCGGTCAGGATGCTGTCGATGTTGCAGCTGTAGAACCTTTTCAGGATCTCAGGACCCATGCCAAATCTTTTTAGTTTCCTGAGGGGGAATAGGCTTTGTCGTGTCCTCTTCACGACTGTCTTGGTGTGTTTGGACCATTCTAGTTTGTTGGTGATGTGGACGCCAAGGAATTTGAAGCTCTCAACCTGCTCCACTAAAGCCCCGTCAATGAGAATGGGGACGTGCTCGGTGCTCCTTTTCCTGTAGTCCACAATCATCTCCTTGACCAGCTTTGCTTTGAACTCCTAATAATAATAATTTGGGGAGTGCTTATGTTTATCCTGTTACAGACCTTTACAAGTGTGTAACTGGACAAATAATAACAGGACACTTTTACAAGTATGTAATGGAAATGTGTTTTTTTTTATAGATCCCAATTCCCCCTGAGACAGTGAGTGGGGTCACAGCCACCATTGCCCAGCACCCCTGAAACAATTAGGATTAAAGGCTTTGCTCAAGGGTGACAGATTTTTCAATTTGTCATCTCTGGGATTCAAACCAGCATCCTTTCAGTTACTGGCCCAACACTCTAACCTCATGGCTACCCCCATACATTTGCTGCCAGGTCAGGATGGGTGTTTTGTAGCCATGCTAAAACAACCTTTTACATCTCCTGGTTTAATTAGTCCCAGCTTGAAAAGTAACAATTACAACCTCATAGTGAGGAAGTTGTCCTGCAAACATACTGTCTCAATCTTTGCTTTAATAAAAACAAAAACTGCACTCGTGTTTTATTAAAGCCATTTTATTGTTGGGGAATGCAAAGCTTTCACAGCAGTCTTTGATGTTCAGACCAATTCCACAATGGATATTTTGTCAGCTTTGATATTAATTACATGTAACTTTGCGCATAGTTCTGCTTTTAACCTTGTTTTATTGCAATAGAGGTGGACATCTTTTGAAGGTTTACAGATTTGTATTTATTTTTAAAGTGTTTTGTCCACAGAGTTCATTCAGAGTTGTTCACATATTCCTTTAGACTGTGAGACTTTCATATGTTTCTTATGCATTGTTTCTGAGTGTGGTTATGAGAGCTATGTTTTACAGTAAAGTGAGGCAATGCTTTAAACATGAAGGAATTCCTTTTTAGTGTAGATCCATGGACTCCAGAACCGTAGAAAGCATCTGGTAACGCCAGAGTTAGAATGAGGGTAGCAGGAGTTACATGAATGTAATAAATTGACATGGACACAAGAGATTATAGAGATAACGAACTGTGTTGATTTTCAATGTAGCCAGCATTTTTAGATTCAGTGTCTTTCTTATCTGAGCTCTGTTACTGGGTGTGATTGCGCTTTGACCTTAGTGAAGGACTCACTGTAAATTTATATGTAACACAATCATCACCATTGTCAAAGTAAATTAATATAAAACAGTTGACACTTTGATATCTTCTTGTAGCCATATGCTTGCAGTTTCAAAAGCTGAAGATGTTGCCAATCCAAATGATTTGTAGGTACGTACAAAATGCTTTAGGTTTTCCCTTTAAAGCATGCCTCCTATTCCCTCCAGCACATCCTGAACCATTACACCGACACATGATGGTTTACAGGTCTGAATACCACAACCACAGTCTATTGTGTTGCATCACCTTGTAAAATAAGTAAATCGTTTCACATACTGTGTACAATATAGTGTTCCTAGTGCTCCCACACACTCCAGTAATCATTACTCCTCCAGGGTAGGGTATATGAGCATTTTTAATAACAACATCCAAAGTTAATTACCTTCAGCCCAAGTCTCCATGCATCATGTCTCACTCCTGACAATACACCGCTAACGCACTTAATTATGTTGCTTCTACTGGCATGTAACAGATTTGAAATCTCATAGCCGCAGCTGGGGCTGGGGTAGGGGCTGGGGGTTGGAGGCTTGGGGCTAGAGGTTGGAGGCTTGGGGTTGGAGTAAGGGCTGGGGGTTGGAGGCTTGGGGCTGGGGGTTGGAGGCTTGGGGCTAGAGGTTGGGGGCTGCGGGTTGGAGGCTTGGGGCTAGAGGTTGGGGGCTTGGGGCTGGGGTAGGGGCAGGGGGTTGGGGGCATGGGGCTGGGGGGCCGAGTGAGGGGTTGGAGGCTTGGGGCTAGAGATTGGGGGCGTGGGGCTGGGGTAGGGGCTGGGGGTTGGGGGCATGGGGCTGGGGGTTGGGGGCATGGGGCTGGGGGCCGGGACACAGGGGCTGGGGGACAGGGGCTGGGGGTTGGGGGCATGGGGCTGGGGCTGGAGCTGGGGGCCGGGACACAGGGGCTGGGTTCAGGGGCTGGGGCTGGGTGCTGGGGGCATCTTATAAAAAATATAACATGCAGGACCTTGCTGAGTAGCCACACCCCCCCCCCCCCCCCCTCAGAGTGTGTTTGTATATTACATTATCCGGTCGCGACATGCTGACTGGTTGCACTTGTCTCTGAACATTCATCGTCTGTATCTCAGCCTTGGAGTCTGCATGGAGCTATCTGTGTGTGCTCTGTTCCAGCTCTATACACTCAACTAAGTATTCAATACGGTCAACAACATCCAGGATTTAAATGAGTCATGTCTGTATTGAAAGAAAAGTGTCATATCAAAATAGTCATCCCAGTTACATAAGATTAAATATAACTGGTGAAAAGTGAAGATGGGAATATAGTGTAGAACATTTTATTAATCTGTTTCCCCATTGTTTTTATAGAGAGAAGCCTATGGCAATGGTATCCCACAAACTAGTCTTATTGTTTTAGAACCACAGTCTTGTGAAGACGAAGGAAGGGATGGTTTTATAGGGCCTGTGTGCATATAGAGAACTGCAGTTACAGTAGTACAGGCTACATTAATATGCTAGTCAGAATAGCTCAATGAATGCATCCGAAATGGCACCTTATTCTTCCAGGGCACTGGTCGAAACCATTTGGAACGTACTCAATGCCTATGCTGCCGGATGCATGCTGTTGTGTAAACATGTATTTATTGGATTAACAACATCTATGTTTTGCAAAAAACAAATGTTGCTTTAATATGGTGAGGATAATGTCAATGACGGACCCTTACAAATGCAGACTAAAGCTAAATGTCAATCTATTAGACTATGATACAATTGACCGCAATGACGCAATCCCTGTATTACTGAAAACGAATCATCATAATGCAAATGTCAGACACTTTGTCATTACTCCATATTCAAATGCACATGGGTCAAATTCTAAATGTTTGACGTGTTCATAAATGTAAACTCAGCAAAAAAACATGTGTCCCTTTTTCAGGACCCTGTCTTTCAAAGATAATTAGTAAAAATCCAAATAACTTCACAGATCTTCATTGTAAAGGGTTTAAACACTGTTTCCCATGCTCAATGTTCAATGAACCATAAACAATTAATGAACATGCACCTGTGGAACGGTCGTTAAGACGCTAACAGCGTACAGATGGTAGGCAATTAAGGTCACAGTTATGAAAACTTAGGACTCTAAAGAAGCCTTTCTATTGACTCTGGAAAACATCAAAAGAAAGATGCCCAGGGTCCCTGATTATCTGCATGAATGTGCCTTAGGCATGCTGCAAGGAGCAATGAGGACTGCAGATGTAAATTGCAATGTCCGTACTGTGAGACGCCTAAGACAGTGCTACAGGGAGACAAGACGGACAGCTGATCATCCTCGCAGTGGCAGAACATTTGTAACAACACCTGCACAGGATCCATACATCCGAACATCACACCTGTGGGACAGGTACAGGATTGCAACAACAACTGCCCGAGTTACACCAGGAACTCAAAATCCCTCCATCAGTGCTCCTATTGTCTGCAATAGGCTGAGAGAGGCTGGACTGAGGGCTTGTAGGCCTGTTGTAAGGCAGGTCCTCACCAGACATCACCAGACAACAACGTTACCTATGGGCACAAACTCACAGTCGCTGGACCAGACAGGACTGGCAAAAAGTGCTCTTCAATGACAAGTCAAGGTTTTGTCTCACCAGGGGTGATGGTCGGATGTGCGATTATCGTGGAAGGAATGAGCGTTACACCGAGGCCTGTAGTATGGAGTGGGATCGATTTGAAGGTGGAGGGTCCGTCATGGTCTGGGGCGGTGTGTCACAGCATCATCAGACTGAGCTTGTTGTCATTGCAGGCAATCTCAACTCTGTGCATTACAGGGAAGACATCCTCCTCCCTCATGTGGTACCCTTCCTGCAGGCTCATCCTGACATGACCCTCCAGCATGACAATGCCACCAGCAATACTGCTCATTCTGTGCGTGATTTCCTGCAAGACAGGACTGTCAATGTTCTGCCATGGCCAGCGAAGAGCCCAGATCTCAATCCCATTGAGCACGTCTGGGACCTGTTGGATCGGAGTGTGAGGGCTAGTGCCATTCCCCCCAAGAAATGTACAGGAACTTGCAAGTGCCTTGGTGGAAGAGTGGGGTAACATCTCCCATCAAGAACTGTCAAATCTGTTGCAGTCCATGAGGAGAAGATGCACTGCAGTACTTAATGCAGCTGATGGCCACACCAGATACTGACTGTTAATTTTGATTTTGACCCCCCTTTGTTCAGGGATACATTATTCAATTTCTGTTAGTCACATGTCTGTGGGACTTGTTCAGTTCATGTCTCAGTTGTTGAATCTATTTATGTTCATAGACATTTTACATATGCTGAAAATAAAAGCATTTGACAGTGAGAGGACAGTTCTTTTTTTGCTGACTTTAAATGTGTACATTCAAATTGATTTCCAAATGCTTAACACAAAAACAGAACAATTTGATCGAAAGATTTGGGCTGCATCCTAAAAGGCACCCTATCCCTATGGGCCCTGTTAAAAAGTAGTGCATTACTTAGGAAATAGGGAGCTATTTGAAACACAGACATGGACTCCCAAAGCCATAAATCAAAAGGTGATCAATGAGGCTCAGGTTGATCATAGGCCGTTGATCTTAATGGCAATTACTGGACTGGTTAACTATGTGGACCTCACTTCCTCATGTCCTTCTTTAACCTTGTGGCTCTGACGGAGGAAGGGAGTGTGGCACAGGGCCATGCACTAATCGAACTGTATCTCATGCAAATGACCATCCTCCCCATTCCCCATTACAATCTCTCTGGTCTGAGATATGATTATGAGTCTGCATAAAGGAGCCACACAGAGGTCTGCAGACCAGGGCTTATTCAGACTGAGGGATTGGGTTATGATTGATTACGCACAATTTAGCCATTGGTCTTTCAGTGAAATTGGCACAGCAACAACTAACAAATCAAATGTGTAGTTGAGTTCCAGGAAGTGTTGTCTGACTTTTGATTTGTTTTGATATGGATGTTAACTACAGGAGGAGCTTCGCTTTAGACTTTCAAGGGAGATTTCCAAGAGAGGATCTGTCCAGAATAGGGACAAGGTTAAGATATTGATGGATGGCCAGTCCTGCTTAAATTCCCAACCTGGCCCTCATACCATCATGGCCACCTAATCATCCACAGCTTCCAATTGGCTCATTTATCCTCCCTCCTCTCCCCTGTAACTATTCCACAGGTCGTTGTTGTAAATGAGAATGGGTCTCAGTCAACTTACCTGGTAAAATAAGTGTTAAACAAGGATAAAATAAGAAAAATACATTAGTTTTTTGCCGCTGTCCATGGTACTGATTCTGTGGCAAGATACATGACAGCAACATGATTAATCAGCTGTGGTAGGGGGGATACAGTACAGACACATACAGTACAGGTCCACAAGTATGTGGACACCTGCTCGTCAAAAATCTCATTCCAAAATCATGGGCATTAATATGGAGTTGGTCCCTCTTTTGCTGCCATAACAGCCCATACTCTTCTGGGAAGGCTTTCAACTGGATGTTGGAACATTTCTGCAGGGACTGGCTTGCATTCCATCACAAGAACATTAGTGAGGTCGGGCACTGATTTTGGACGATTAGGCCTGGCTTGCAGTCAGCGTTCCAATTAATCCCAAAGGTGTTTTGATGGGGTTGAGGTCAGGGCTTTGTGCAGGCCAATCTCGACAAACCATTTCTGTATGGACCTTGCTTTGTGCACAGGGGCATTGTCATGCTGAAACAGGAAAGGGCCTCCCCCAAATGGTGGCCACAAAGTTGGAAGCACAGAATCGACAAGAATGTAATCATGTGCTATAGCATGAACCATGAAAAACAGCCCCAGGCAATTATTCCTCCTCCACCAAACTTTACAGTTTGCACTATGCATTTGGGCATGTAGCATTCTCCTGGCATCCGCCAACCCAGATGATTCCGTCGGACTTCCAGATGGTGAAGTGTGATGAGTTTCACTGCTCCAGTGTCCAAAGGCGACAAGCTTTACACCAATCCAGCTGAATATTGGCATTACTAATGGTGATCTTAGGCTTGTGTGCGGCTGCTCGGCCATGGAAACCCACTTCATGAAGCTCAGACGAACACTCGTTGTGCTGACGTTGCTTCCAGAGGCAGTTTGGAACGCGGTAGTGAGTGTTGCAACTGATGACAGACGATTTTTACATGCTACGTGCTTCAGCACTGGGCAGTTCTGTGAGCCACTTCACGTCTGAGCCGTTGTGCTCCTAGACGTTCCCACTTCACAATAACAGCAGTTATTGTTGATCGGGGCAGCTCTAGCAGGGTAGACATTTGATGAATTGACTTGTTGGAAAGGTGGCATCCTATGAAGGTGCTACGTTGAAAGTCACTGAGCTCTACAGAAGGGCCATTCTACCTCCAATGTTTGTCTATGGAGATTGCCTGGCTGTGTGCTCAATTTTAAACACCTGTCACTAACGGGTGTGGGTGAAATAGCCTAATCCACTAATTTGAAGGCATGTCCACATACTTTTGTACATATAGTGTACTTTAAAAGCCAGCATGACCTCTGACCTCTGACCTCTATACCATGTTGGTTCAAAACTTCAGCATGTCTCACCACATGAAAGCAGCACTGGGATGCTACCATTATCATTTAAAAATATTTGTCACCTCAGTTATGATAAATGGATGGATGATTGGATGATTGTATTTTTTGCTTTCCAAGGGCTTGGGCTAGGGCTGAGGCTTGGGCCTAGTGCTGTGGCTAGGGCTTGGGCTGGGGTTGGGGATAGTGCTGGGGCTAGGGCTGGTGCTGGCGTTGGGGCTAGGTTTGGGGCTGGGGATAAAGTTTGTTTTGGGGCTAGGGTTAGGGCTGGGGCTGTGGCTGGGGCTGGGCTGCTATATACAGTATATATCATATAATAGGGACCAGAACCACCTAAAGCTAACCTCATGACTTAGAGCAGCAGAACTATTAGAGGGCTTAGAATAAAGAAAATATATTTTAATTAAACTTTCACCGGGCACAAAAAGGAAAGAAAATACTGGCCAGCTCCCACTATACCAATCCCAGAGTGCTGCTATTTTATCTGTTGGAATTCTATGGTTGGCCAGACCCAGAACATTTACATCACTCTGGTAGATTTAGGCCAGTCAAGGTATGATATATAAATGAGTATGGTAAAGAATAAGTGGAGACTGATAAAACAGCAAGCATTCGCAAAACTGCATCCCAAATGGCCCCCTATTCCCTATGTAGTGCACTACTTTTGACCAGGACCCATAGGGAACTATATAGGGAATGGAATTAATTTGGGATTATAGCTAAAGTCAGCTCAAAGTGTCTAAGAAGCAGTGGTGAGCTGTCACAATGGAGTCAGACCAGTTTGACTTAAACCTGGTTCACCAGGGCTTAGGACTCAATCCTCTTCCAGCTGTCAGAACCATTGTGTTGGTTCTGTCTGACAGGAATATATTATAGATTTTCGCTAGGCTCATAATGCCGCAGCAGCTAAGAGTCGGTAAACAGGTAAATATTCTCCAGGCTTCTGATGGCTTTGAGTTATGTCTTTAGTCATGGGTTTGGTTTGTTTTGTTTTTATGAGTTAGAAGCTAATTCCCAAACTGCGTAAAATATCCGAACTTCAGTGTCTTGCCTTGTAATCTCTCCTGAGTCCCTTCACTTCGTTCTACCCTCAGCACTTCAATCAAAGTCTTTACGACACCTAAGAGGAAGAACAGTAATAATATAGAACTTCAGCCCAAGTTCAGAACAGATCATTTCCTTGTAGCTATGCAGCACTTAGTATCAGCTACTCATAAATCATTTAGTAATTATGCCAGTCATTTTCAATACTTAACCATTCATGGCAGCATATAAATATACTGGCAATGTGCCCACAGTTCTTAGTTTCATCACTGCTGAAAAAATAATTCAATTTTCATGAAGTAGTTTATTGGCCAAATACATGTCCAACTGTGTTTCTAGGAAATAGTTTTGATTAGTTAAGGGAATTTCTAGCTTAATGATCCACTGAAATGTCTGCCGTATTATATCCATAGGAGCTGCTCCCATATATTTTCTGGACTATTACATTTCTGAATGTTTTATATAAATTCCCTCCAGATTTACACTGTATGAATGTGTCTTTTCTTTTCAGATGGTATCCAGTAAGGACAAAACATCTTTACTCTCAGTTCGTGAGATATGATATAGACTATTGTATTTCACATAGGATGAAGGTTAAGATGTCTCTCATTTGTATGTCAAAAGTTTTCAGTATTTTCTGTTTGTAGCAAAGGAAAGCAGCATGTACCAGCAGCAAGTCAAAATATGAAAGGATATTGAAAGATCTCACTTTCAATGATGTTAAAGGGTCATGTATTTTCATTTAATAAAAAATAAATGTATTGTTAATTAACACACATCTTCTTTTGTAGAAAATAACCCACAACCTTGGTCTTTCCAGCACAATACTTTAGGCAACCATACTGCTGTACCACAGTTAACAGACTATTACAGAATACTGTTAAATACTGTCTGCCTGCTTGGCCCTTTGGTCTGGGTTGGCAAATGTATAAGTAGTGCTGTGGATCCTTGGAGCTTGTTAATTAAAGGAAGGTTACATCCAAACATTATCTATTGGTATTTGTTTCATTAGTCCATTACTGATACAGTCCCAAAATGTTTTTTATGTCATCAATCAAGTTCTCAAGATATATAACTTTCAAAGTACAGAAATACAACTGGTATCATGCATTTTGCATCATATGATGCAAAACACAGCATCATATGATGCAAAACACAGCATCATATGCTGCAAAACACAGCATCATATGATGCAAAACACAGCATCATATGATGCAAAACACAGCATCATATGATGCAAAACACAGCATCATATGATGCAAAACACAGCATCATATGATGCAAAACACAGCATCATATGATGCAAAACACAGCATCATATGATGCAAAACACAGCATCATATGATGCAAAACACAGCATCATATGATGCAAAACACAGCATCATATGAGGCAAAACACAGCAGCATATGATGCAAAACACAGCAGCATATGAGGCAAAACACAGCAGCATATGAGGCAAAACACAGCAGCATATGATGCAAAACACAGCAGCATATGAGGCAAAACACAGCAGCATATGAGGCAAAACACAGCAGCATATGAGGCAAAATGCATGATTCCTGGCTTATTTCTGTACTTTGAAAGTTATATATCTTGAGAACTTGATTGATGACATAAAAAACATTTTGGGACTGTATCAGCAATGGACTAATGAAACAAATACCAATCGATAGTTTTTGGGTGGAGTTGTCATTTAAGTGTAGGGGCCAATCTCATCTCATTGGCACTGGTTACATCCCAAATTACACCCTATTCCAAATATAGTGCACTACTTTCGACCAGAGCTGCATGGGCCCTTGTCAAAAGTGTGCACTATAAAATGAATATGTTGTCATTTGGGATGCAGCCTGTGTATTTCATTCCTTTACTGCCCCAGCCGTCACACCCCAGCACACACCCCTCTCTCTGTGCCACGCTCTCTGCCCACCACCAGTCTAGCTTTCCCAAGCAATCTGACTTCACACTTTAATGCTAAAAGCTGTCGACAAGCAGAGCTGCAATTAAGCAGGTGCTATAGTAGTAGCACCCACACAGACAGGAGGCACAGAGGTCAGAAACTAGGAAAATATAAACTATTTGGGAGTCTTTTGCTTTGAGTTTTATTGTAGTGTATGAGCTCAGCTTTTTTAAATAATATTTTTCTGTGGAATAGTCCATTGGGTTTTTAGTAATATTCTGCTTGGTTCAAACTGTACTGTTAGTCTCATGGGAACACAGAAATAAAATTCCACTCTCTCTTCCTCTTTGGTCATAAGGGATAGCATGCCATGGAGGGCAGGATTCCCAGATAGTAAGTCTATTAAAAGTTGGTGGAGTATATAGAAGATTAATGTATTAATATTGAACCGAGGGACTAGGGTCTCAAAACGCCATGAAAACCTAGTGATATAGAATGGATGAACAAGAGCAGAGCAGCTGCAGCCTGTCTGTGGCTTTCAGAATAGACTGGGACTTCTTTACTTTCAGTGAGAAATGGTGTCAAATTTATCTCCCCCCGATGTTTAAACTTTAGAGGCAAACCTTCAGTTGAAAAATATAGTTTTCATAAAAGCCTTTTCAGCATTTGAGTGGCAAATTTAGACCTGTGAACTTTGCGTTCTCACTGTACTGACTGATGTCCCTTTCTGATACTTTCCGACGCAGAGGAGAAGAAATTGCTGGCGACCTGATAACACCGACTGATGGCAATTTGCTCTGACAGTAATTTGTGATCGGAGCTTCCAGCACTTTTTCCCCAGGATTGCGTCTGTGCCTGGGACTGTGGGTTGGACTGTAGAGAGAGGACATTATCTTCTATGGTTACCTCTGACATCTCATATTTAGAGACTGTCACAGCTCTGCCACGCCCACCTGTCCCCCTGGTAATACACCTCAGAGTAGAGGAGGTGGATAAGTGCCTGAAGGTAAGGTTCATATTGCTTCATATTATGGTCCTCTATGGAGCATAGTAAAATACCTCCACTGTGTTGCTCTAGTGTCACTTGTTTACTCTATTGAAATACATATTGAATTTCTCTTCAGTGTCATTGAGGTTGTGCAATTTTCAAAAGGTATCAACTCTCAGCACTCCATAGTATCACTGTAAGTGCTCCATGGGTATGATTAATTCAACTGTACACAAAGCCTATGTTTACACAATAAACATTCATCCTCCATGAAATCCATTTTTAAAAGAGTGGTAGAATCAGACACACAGACAGAGAGGGATAGAGATTTTATTTATTTAACCTTTATGTTGACAGGGAGTCATGCTGAGACCAAGGTCTCTCTTTTGTTGTATTTTTTTGTTTACTTTTTACCCCTTTTTCTCCCCAATTGGTAGTTACAGTCTTTTCACATCCATGCAACCCCTGTACGGACTTGGTAGAGGCAAAGGTTGAGAGCCATGCGTCCTCTGAAACACGACCCTGCCAAGCCGCACTGCTTCTTGACACACTGCTCGCTTAACCCCGAAGCCAGCCGCACCAATGTGTCGGAGGAAACACTGTACAACTGGCGACCATGTCAGCGTGCATGCGCCCGGCCCGCCACAGGAGTTGCTAGAGCGCGACAGGACAAGGACATCCCAGCCGGCCAGACCTTCCCCTAACCCAGACGATGCTGGGCCAATTGTGCGTTGCCTCATGGGTCTCCCGGTCACGGCCGGCGGCAACACAGCCCGAGATCGACCCCGGATCTGTAGTGACGCCTCAAGCACTGCATTGCCTAAGACCGCTGCGCCACTCGGGAGGCCCCAAGGACTCTTTTACAGATGAGCCCTGTATCAAATATACACATCAATAAACACTTACACATCAATATACACTATACACTATCTATACACTATAAACCCAAAATGGTTCTCAAATAGATTATTAACAAAGGCTTTGTTCAAAATTGGCCTTTTCACCTTTATACAGAATACAACTTCTCATTTCCGACTAATTATTTAAAAAATTCACCCTTTCTTAAACAAGCCATACAAAGCTGGTTACAATTTCAGTTTTATCCTCCAGAAAAGATTGAACAAATATTACAACAAATGTTATGGTTAAACTCAAATATACTGATTAATAAAAAGCATTCTTTATGGAAAACAGCATCTGTTTTGAAACATTTAATGTCCAAACAGCGTCTGGACATGAAAAACATAACGGAATTAATACTGACACAGGGAACAAACTGAGGAGCAGACAGATATAGAGGGGCACTCATCAAAGTAATGGAGTCCAGGTGAGTCCAATATTGCTGTCACGCCCTGACCTTAGAGAGATTTTTATGTCTCTATTTTGGTTTGGTCATGGTGTGATTTGGGTGGGCATTCTATGTTCCCTTTTCTATGTGTTGTATTTCTTTGTTTTGGCCGGGTATGGTTCTCAATCAGGGACAGCTGACTATCGTTGTCTCTGATTGGGAACCATACTTAGGTAGCTTTTTTCCCACCTATGTTTTGTGGGTAGTTATTTTCTGGTTAGTGTTTTCTGCACCTGACAGGATTGTTTCGGTTTCATTTATTGTTATAGTGTTCAGTTTAAATAAAAAGCATGAACACTTACCACGGTCCAATTCCTCTTCTTCAGACGACGACACCTGTTACAATTGCGCAGATGCGCGTAACGATGGAGACAGATGTGCGTAATGATGGGCTGGCTTGTGCCCTCGAGCGCCAGAAATGGGGAGTGGGAGCTGGCGTGAAACTTACAACCAACTGATTGCAGCATTAACACAAAAATGGAAGGTAGGGAACTTGTTTGCCTGCCATATATTACAGATACAAATTGGCTGAAAGGAATTGGCATAAATAGAAAAATATACCAGTTTCAGTTGAGGACAAAAATGTTGACAGCTGCGCCACACAGGTTGCAAAATGAATAGGAAGAGATTTCATGGCACATGTTTTATAAACTGGTACCAAAACAACAATTGATTCAATTTAAATTATTATATCAAATTCATGCCACCAACAGAAAGTTATACAGTTGTGACCAAAAGTTTTGAGAATGACACAAATATGAATTTTCACAAAGTCTGCTGCCTCAGTTTGTATGATGGCAATTTGCATATACTCCAGAATGTTATGAAGAGTGATCAGATGAATTGCAATTAATTGCAAAGTCTCTAATTGCAAATGAACTGAATCCCCCAAAAAACATTTCCACTGCATTTCAGCCCTGCCAAAAAAAGACCAGCTGACATCATGTTAGTGATTCTCTCGTTAACACAGGTGTGAGTGTTGATGAGGACAAGGCTGGAGATCACTCTGTCATGCTTATTGAGTTCGAATAACTGGAAGCTTCAAAAGGAGGGTGGTGCTTGGAATTACTCTTCTTCCTCTGTCAATCATGGTTACCTGCAAGGAACCACGTGCAGTCATCAATGCTCTGCACAAAAAGGGCTTCACAGGCAAGGATATTGCTGCCAGTAAGATTGCACCTAAACCATTTATCGGCTGATCAAGAACTTCAAGGAGAGCGGTTCAAATGTTGTGAAGAAGGCTTCAGGGCGCCCAATAAAGTCCAGCAAGCACCAGGACCTTATTCTAAAGTTGATTCAGCTGCGGGATCGAGGCACCACCAGTACAGAGCTTGCTCAGGAATGGTAGCAGGCAGGTGTGAGTGCATCTGCATGCACAGTGAGGCGAAGACTTTTGGAGGATGGCCTGGTGTCAAGAAGGGCAGCAAAGAAGCCACTTCTCTCCAGGAAAAACATCAGGGACAGACTGATATTCTGCAAAAGGTACAGGAATTGGACTGCTGAGGACTGGAGTAAAGTCATTTTCTCTGATGAATCCCCTTTCCAATTGTTTGGGGCATCCGGAAAAGAGCTTGTCCAGACAAGACAAGGTGAGTGCTACTATCAGTCCTGTGTCATGCCAACAGTAAAGCATCCTGAGACCATTCATGTTTGGGGTTGCTTCTTAGCCAAGGGAGTGGGCTCACTCACAATTTTGCCTAAGAACACAGCCATGAATAAAGAATGGTACCAACACATCCTCCGAGAGCAACTTCTCTCAACCATCTAGGAACAGTTTGGTGACGAACAATGCCTTTTCCAGCATGATGGAGCACCTTGCCATAAGGCAAAAGTGATAACTAAGTGGCTCTGGGAACAAAACATCAATATTTTGGGTCCATAGCCAGGAAACTCCCATTGAGAACTTGTGGTCAATCTTCAAGAAGCAGGTGGACAAACAAAAATCCACAAATTCTGACAAACTCCACACATTGATTATGCAAGAATGGGCTGCCATCAGTCAGGATGTGGCCCAGAAGTTATTTGACAGCATGCCAGGGCGGATTGCAGAGGTCTTGAAAAAGAAGGGTCAACACTGCAAATATTGTCTCTTTACATCAACTTCATGTAATTGTCAATAAAAGCCTTTGACACTTATGAAATTATTGTAATTATACTTCAGTATTCCATAGTAACATCAGACAAAAATATCTGAAGACACTGAAGCAGGAAACTTTGTGGAAATTAATATTTGTGTCATTCTCAAAACTTTTGGCCATGACTGTATATATGGGGCATACAACAATCTCAGCTCTGTAGATTTTGCTGCGAAGAGACAGAATCAATAGATCATTTATTCTGTTATTGCCCCTATGTAGCTTGTTTCTGGTCACAGGTTCAGGAATGGTTAAAAAATCACAACATGCACTTAAAATATACAATATACAATCAATATACACTATGCACATCAATATACACTATACACATCAATGTACACATCAATATACACTATACATGTCAATATACACATCAATATACACAAAACACATCAATATGCACTATACACATCGATATACACTATGCACATCAATATACACTATACACATCAATCTACACTATACATCAGTTACACTATACACATCAATATACACATCAATATGAACATCCATATACACTATACACACCAATATACACTATACACATCAGTTTACACTGTTCACATCAATATACACTATTCACATCAATATACACATCAACATACACATCAATATACATATCAATATACACTGTACACATGAATATACACTATACAATATACACTATAAACATCAATATACACTATACACATCAATATACACTATACAATATACACTATACACATCAATATTCAAATCATCACACCAAAAAAACACAATCATAGAAAAACAAACACATTCTTCAGTTAAAAAGGTCCTCAATCAGCCAACTGAATTGCCTTAGAGGCACCAACTCTTCTAATTTGATAGAGATTTGGAGATCAAACAAAGAGATGATGATTAGAGAGAGAGAGAGAGAGAGAGAGAGAGAGAGAGAGAGAGAGAGAGAGAGAGAGAGAGAGAGAGAGAGAAAAGAAAATAAGAGAAAAGGAGAGAAAAGAGAAGGAGAGAGAGGAAGATTTGTGTGTGTCTATAAAGGTCCATGGTTTGGATAGAATCAGAGTGCATTGCACCCAGCTGGCAGGCTAAGTATGCCTCCCTTGCTCACGGCCAAGATTGATCTTTGTCAGAGCTGTAGAAATTCTCATTGTTTCCGAGCAGGCAGTCCATTTATTTGAAGCCTTGCACATGCTCCAACCCACAGAGGAGAGATTTAAAAGGGACCTATAAACCCAGAGAAGATTGAAATGTCTGTGTGTTCAGTGTGTTCAGGGTGTTCGGAATGTGTGTGTGTGTGTACTGTATGTGTGTATGTGTGTGCATGCGTGCGTGAATGGACGCATTTAACTATATTTGTGGGGACCAGAAGTCCCCACAAGAATAGTAAATGAGCAAAGATTCGACCAATTGGGGACATTTCTTTTAGTCCAAACAAGGTCAAATGCTATTTCTAGGGGGCTTAGAGTTAAGGTTAGAATTAGTTTTCGGCATAGAATTAAGTTTAGGGTTAGGGTTAAGTTTAGGTTTCTGGTTAAGGTTAAGGTTAGTGTTAGGGTTAAGGTCAGGGTTAGGGTAAGGCAATGATTCACAATATTAAGAATTCACAATATTGTGCAAAATGATAAAATCCGTCTAAGCCATCTTTGCTTTACTACTACAAAGCCATGGTCATACAGTATATTTGCAGCTTAGCACACAAATCTTCAATGCCAGACAGTGTGTCATAGAGAGGAGCACTAAAGAGAAGGGTCTGCCCTCTCTGACGGCCTTCTTACCTTCTCACATTCTCACCTTTTTACCTTCTAGCCTTCTCGCCTTCTCACCTTTTCACCTTTTTACCTTCTCACCTTCTCACCTTTTTACCTTCTCACCTTTTACCTTCTCACCTTCTTACCTTCTCACCTTCTTACCTTCTCACCTTCTTACCTTCTCACCTTCTTACCTTCTCGCCGGCTTACCTTCTTACCTCTTCTTTCTAGTACAAATGAGTGCTGCCGTGACTCAGATGAAAGGGAATGTGTCAGCATCCAAAATGGTGCCTTATTTCGTACATAGTGCACTATTTCTGACCAGAGCCCTATTGGCCCTCGTAAAACATTTTACGTTATGTAGGGAAAGGGTGCCATTTTGGTACACCCGCATCTTGAGAACACTGAATGCTGAATAAACGGCCTTGCTGTTAATCATCACAGCTATATAATGGAGCTGACAAGCTGAAAGTAAATCACATGAAATGTCCATTTCAATGCAGTTTACAATGAAAAATATGGCATGCTATGATCTGCTGTTTTCTCTCTGAGGCATCGATGGAGGGAGCTTTTGCTGGAAGGAAAATGTCTTCCTATCATTTCGAGCATAACCAATAATAACCCTATGGATAAGAAGTCTTGTCATTACGAAGCTACTATGACCAACGTTCTACATCTACAGAATTTCCACAATGCTATGATGTCGTAGTGAAAGAGGCCTATCATTCTCTTTCCCTAACATCATAAAGAAACTCAACAGAGATTTTAAACTACTGCCCAGAGCGAAACAGGCCCCTTTTAGATTCCCAGAAAAAAATCTGTGTTATTCAAACAGTAGCATAATTGAACCTGAGGTGTGATTGTCTGCATCATCACCGCCTACTTTGAATAGTACGAAAGCATACTAAATGGAACCCTATTCCCTATATAGTGCACCACTTTTGACAAGGGCTGTGGTCAAAAGCAGTGCACCTTATAGGTAATAGGGTGTTAATTGGGATGCAGACCATGTGTCTGTGTCTGATGCTGTCTGTGTAGTTGGCAATTCAGCAACATTTACAATGGACTCTCTCTCTCTCTCTCTCTCTCTCTCTGTCTCTCTCTCTCTCGCGCGCGCTCGCGCTCGCTCTCTCTCTCTCTCTCTCGTGCTCGCTCGCTCTCTCTCTCTCCTCCCGGCAGTTCAGTGAAGCAGAGAATGGGGAAAATAGATTTTTTTAAAGATGTGATGGTTTATTCGAGTAAAGAAAAGCTCCGGTTATGTCCCCAGTGGCATCCTATTCCCTACACAGAGCACGACTTTTGCCCAGGGCCCATTTTCCCAGTGTTCTAAAGTAGTGCACTATGTAGTGAATAGGGTTCCATTTGGGACACAGCCTCTATCCTTCATAGGAATTGTGAGGCACCTCAACGGCTTGACTAATTGTACTTAATTGGAATGCATTAACACTAACAAATGTACAATAAGATTGTTTCAGGTGTTAATGTTCATATACAGGGAAAATAGGGAACAGAGTTATACCATGTAACTGAATTATACACTAAGGGTATGCACACAACGACAAAAAACAGCTGGCAAACTTTAATACAAGTTTGAAGCTTTACTGTGTGTCTGGAAAGAATAGATTGTAAAGTTATCAGTTAGTTCCTTCTGTATTCTGTTGGGAAGATCACATCTGTTTTTTTAATATTCTTATTTCTTAGTTTCCTCCACAGAGAGTATAGCTTACATAATGGGCCTGTGATCAAATGAATGACATTCGCCGAGAATCTCTCCTCTCATCAACGGTACGGTGGGTGGAGGGATGAGGTAATCAAGTCATTTAATTTTTCATGGATCGGCGAGGACTGGCGGTACACAAATCTGCTGCACTGCATATAGAAAAACATCTACCTGCAGTCTGTGTACTCTAATAAAGAAGAGCACAATACGAAGAAGATGAATACAAAGATGAAAAAGACAACAACTCTGAAGGAGGACATAAAGGAAGTGTATATAATCAAATGTTTATTTATTTTTAAACGAGAGAAAGTCAATGACTTATAGAGAGCATATGCAACAGAAGAGCACTCATAGGGTCAGGTGTACTGGCCAGAAAATGATAGAATAAGAACGTGCTACTTATTCCAGACTTATGCCTTCGTGAATCAGAGTTGAGGGCCAAAAAGAGAGCCGCACCTTTTCTGCTGCACAAGCTTTGGCTGTTTTATTTTGATCATTCATCACAGGGTAATGAGGTGCCCTTTTTCTGCCAGACTAAAAACAAAACCACAATGAAACAGCCATGGTGAAGGGAAGCAATGCAAATATATCAGATTCACTCATTTGAAATAACACGGCTAACATTTTCAGCAAGAAACTCTACACAAAATCTAGTAAACATTTTTTTGGGGAACTATTTCAGTCCATTGTCAAGGCCTTAGGTAAAAATATATATTCATATTCATCAGTGGTCAAATGGACAAAACCCTCAGAGTACACAGTAGGGACAAGCAAACTTCTACTCTTTTTCCTTATCCGACCTTTGTATGACAGACAATGCTTTGGGATGAAAATGATGATGAGCATATGTCTGTCTGGGAGAGGACAAAAATCCCTCCCGCAGAGTACGTGATGATGCTAGTGAAGTTGGCTCAGTTCCCCTGGTCAGTTTCCAGAACTACCGGTCAAGTCCCGGAGCTAAACTCCATTCAAGAACTCACACACTGCTGGCACTGAGTCAGTCTGCCACACCTGCTGTTAGTTGTCTCACACACCACAGACTGATCTATGTCAACAAGACAAGGACGCTGTATGTCAGTGTCTACTTCATCATTTGCTATTGGTCACTTATCACAGTTAGAGCCTGGAGTTTCTCCTGACTGGTACAAATGACTTACCCTATTCATGATCTATTCCAGATCCCCTCATGGACTACTATATGTACAGCTCAGTAATTTCACTCCAATTACAGGAACATGTCCCTGTGAGGATCTGAATAACACAACAAACACAACCCACCATGACACAACACAATACACAAAACAGCTCTGCAGCACACCGCAACACAACACTCTACAATACACCACACCACACAGTACTGCAGCACTACTACAGTACTGAAGCATACCACAACACACCACACCGTAACACAACACAACACACAGCACTCTACAATACAACACAACACACAGCACTGCAGCACACTGCAACACAACAGACCGCACCGCAACACAACACTCTACAATCCAACACAATGCAACACAACGCAATGCAACACAACACACCACACCACAACACAACACACCACACCTCAACACAACAACACACCACACCTAAACACACCACATCGTACCACACCTCAACACACCACACCACAACACACCACACCACAATACAACACACCACAACACACCGTAACACAACAACAGAGTTTACTGTTGACATAATTTCCCTGGCATCCACAATCCCTCCGTATTAACTCTCTGCCCCCTCAGGCCACTGAAGGGATTATGCTCTGTCTCTCTCCCTCTCGTTCTCTCTGCATTGTTATTACCGGCTCCATTGCTGCTGATGTTGTTTGCTCAGCTCAGTCGTCTCGGGAGATTTAAGAGCCCTTGCAGGCAGTGAACAGGACAGGCTGGAACAGAACAGAGGGGCAGAAGGGCACAGGAAGTGTGCTGAATCAGGAGTCTTGGCAGAGGCAAACGGTATATGACCTCTGGGCTAATTAACATGGTCTTATAAGGACAGGTACAGGTAGTCTCTCGTTAGCTCCTCTCTTATGCTAAATCCCAAATGGCACCCTATTCCCTATAAAATGCACTACTTTTCACCTGGATCCATAGGGCTCTGGTCAGAAGTAGTGCACTATGGAGGGAATAGGATGTCATTTGGAAGTTCGCCGAACAGTGCAGCCAGCAGTCTCCAAGGACCGTGTTCAGGATGATGTACGGGTGGCCGTGACATTTGCCCACTGGGGCCTGATTAGACGCCCTGGCAGCGGATCAATACCCTCCTCCCCTCTCCTCTCCTCCCCTCTCCTCCCCTGCTTATCACCTCTGCTCTCCTCCCCTCTGCTTCATCTCCCCGCTCCTCCCCTCTTCATCACCTCCTCCCCTCCTCATCACCTCCCCCTCCTCCACATCCTCATCACCTCCCCCCTCTTGCTATCCTCATCACCTCCCCCCTTCTCCCCTCCTCATCACCTCCCCCTCCTCATCACCCCCCCTCCTCCCATCCTCATCACCTTCCCCCTCCTCACCCTCACCCTCACCCTCCCCCTCCTCACCACCTCATCACCTCCATCTCCACCCCTCCTCATCACCTCCTCATCACCTCCACCTCCACCCCTCCTCATCACCTCCTCCCCTGTTCATTGTCTCACTCTTCCCCTGTTTCCCTCTTCATCACCCCCCTCCTCCCCTCCCTTCCTCTCATCCCTCTTCTCCTTCCCTCTTCCCCTGGCAGGGAGGGCCTGACCGCTGAGCTATGGCTGTTGTGCTCTGCTTTGTCGGCTAGGCTGCTGGGCAAGGCTACGGTAATGAGAAGCTCCTCTCAGCTCCGCTCCAAAATACCCCACTGAGGACAGGCAGGGGAGGGATGGGGAGAGAATAAGACACCCCCAGGCAGAATGATGCTTGTTGAACCACTCAATCACCCTATATTACCATCTCGAAACAATAACCTGGTCTCCAGAGTGCTGCACAGATATGCTGTGGCTCAACAATTAAGAGTAGGTTTGTGTATCATAGGCAAGCTCTCCCTTTTTCCTTTTTACAATGGTTTTATGCTCTCTCTCTCTCTCTCTCTCTCTCTCTCTCTCTCTCTTGCTTACAGACACAGTCACAGACACAAACACACACACACACAATGTGACGTGTAGAAGATAGACATCAGAGGAGAATGCATCAAAGGATAATTATTCCTCTGAAAAGTCCTCACCTTTGTGAAGGGAGATGGAGATGAAGTTTTGATATTGTCAAAAATGCCATGACCTCTAGAGACAAGGTTGATACTGACAGGCTCAAAGGGGTGCAAGAAAGTACTTCTTTATTTTAGGCACTGTAGATCTTAAAGTGCCTTCCTTTAGAATAACAGCCGAGACAATTCTGCTGAGGTAGCACTTCTGAAAAATTGGAGCTGCTCTGCCTTTGTGTTTGCACAGTAGCACCCAGCACCACTGCTATAGCTCAGCCTGTTATCAAAGCATAATCTGAAGGATTATCACACTTTTCCTCATGCTAATGCTATCGGATACCACATGGAGTTGTGTGGCTAAAATTACAATAGGTTACAGTAATGACTATTGACTGTTCTGTCTTGTTATGTTCCAGCAGTTACACGGTCTGAAAAAGGTGAGATATGGAGAATCTCAAAGTATAAGACATTTATTTAGCATTGAAAAATGTGCCTCAAAATGTTCCATATTCCTAAAAGGCTACATAAAAAAACAATCTGACAGTGAAATCAATTAATTTACAGTAAACATGTGCCTCAAAATGTTCTGTATTCCAAATAGGCTACCTATAAGGACAATCTGAAACTGGAACAAATTAATTTACAGCGAAAAAAATCCCCAAAATGTCCTTGAATATCCCTATGTTATAGTTTCCATATAAGATACATTAGCTAGCTTCCTCTTAATAATCTCATCCCCAGTCACAGGAAGGTCGGCAGGAGAATTCTCCCTGACACTTGAGGTTTTGTGTGTAATTTAAAGACATGTCAGTGAAGACCTTTGGCTAGCTCGGGCGAAGAGGAGAGGAAACATTCCATATTTATAATGCCTCCGTTTGAAGGGTATTAGAGGGATAAGTATGAGGGAGTTGTGGGACTGTAAGAGGTCTGATGTGCTTACCTCAGTGGATCACAGGAGGCACACAGATCACACATCACAACAATGAGGTGGCCGTGACAGACAGGCCTGAGGATGAAGAGAAGGGGGTGGCGTTGGGGGGTCGATCAATGGATACACGTAGATGGAGGTGGAGGTCGACTAATGGGTACAGGTGGATGGAGGTGGAGGGGGTCAATTAATGGATACAGGTGGATGGAGGAGGAAGGGGTGGGGGGTCGATTAATGGATACAGTTGGATGGAGGAGGAAGGGGTGGGGGGGCGATTAATGGATACAGGTGGATGGAGGAGGAAGGGGTGGGGGTCGATTAAGTGACTAGGGGGCAGTATTTTCATTTTTGGAATAACGTTCCCGTAGTAAATGGGATATTTTGTCAGGACAAGATGTTAGAATATGCATATAATTGACAGTTTAGGATAGAAAACACTCTAAAGTTTCCAAAACTGTAAAAATATTGTCTGTGAGTATAACAGAACTGATATTGCAGGCGAAAACATGAGAAAAATCCAATCCGGAAGTGACTCATCTTTTGAAAGCTCTGCGTTCCAATACACTGCCCTATTGAGCAGTGAATGGGCTATCAACCAGATTACTTTTTCTCCGTATTCCCTAAGGTGTCTACAGCATTGTGACGTAGTTTTACGCATTTATGTTGAAGAATACCCGTAAGCGGCTACATTGCGCAACTGGTCACCTGATGGCTCCCAGAGTGATTCTCGCGTAAAATACTGAGGTAGCCATTATTCCAATTAGTCCTACTGAAAAACCAATTGTCCCGGTGGATATATTATCGAATAGATATTTGAAAAACACCTTGAGGATTGATTATAAACAACGTTTGCCATGTTTCTGTCGATTTTATGGAGCTAATTTGGAATCTTTTTCTGTGTTTTCGTGACTGCAATTTCCGGTCGATTTCTCAGCCAAACGTGAAGAACAAATAGAGCTATTTCTCCTACAAAAATAATATTTTTGGAAAAAAGGAAAATTGGCTATCTAACTGGTAGTCTCGTGAGTGAAAACATCAGAAGCTCATCAAAGGTAAACGATTTAATTTGATTTATTTTCTGATTTCCGTGACCAAGTTACCTGCTGCTAGCTGGACAAAATGCTATGCTAGGCTATCGATAAACTTACACAAATGCTTGTCTAGCTTTGGCTGTAAAGCATATTTTGAAAATCTGAGATGACAGGGTGATTAACAAAAAGCTAAGCTGTGTCTCAATATATTTCACTTGTGATTTTCATTAATAGGAATATTTTCTAGGAATATTTATGTCCGTTGCGGTATGCTAATTAGTGTCAGTCGATGATTACGCTCCCAGACTCGGGATGCGGAGTCACTAGAGGTTTTAATTAACGGATACAGGTGGATGGAGGTGGAGGGGGTCAATTAATGTATACAGGTGGATGGAGGTGGAGGGGGTCAATTAATGGATACAGGTGGATGGAGGAGGAAGGGGTGGGGGTCGATTTAATGGATACAGGTGGATGGAGGTGGAAGGGGTGGGGGTCGATTAACGAATACAGGTGGATGGAGGTGGAAGGGGTGGGGGTCGATTAATGGATACATGTGGATGGAGGTGGAAGGGGTGGGGGTCGATTAACGGATACAGGTGGATGGAGAAGGAAGGGGTGGGGGTCGATTAATGGAGACATGTGGATGGAGGTGGAAGGGGAGTTGATTAATGGATACTTGTGGATGGAGGTGGAAGGGGTGGGGGTGATTTATGGATATAGGTGGATGGAGGTGGAGAGGGTCAATTAATGGATACAGGTGGAAGGGGGATTGGTTAATGGATACAGGTGGGTGGAGGTGGAAGGGGTGGGGGTCGATTAATGAAATACAGGTGGGTGGAGGTTGAAAGTGTGGGTCGATTAATGGATACATGTGGAGGGAGATAGATGGAGATGGATGTTCAACAACAATCAATGTCTCACGTCAGATAGCATTGAGATAGAATTGAGGGAGGAGCGTAACTATGGGAGGTGTGTCACAGTGTGCAGGAGGATACAGCACACCAGCGGTTGGGTATATCAGCTGAGTACAATTTTCTGGGCCCTGGTCAAAAGCAGTGCACTGTTTCTAAAACCTGTTTTCCATTCCTCCCTGTCCTATGGGACCTTCCCATCCTATCCTCTCCTATCGTCAGCCCTCAGGCTGTTCAGTAACACTGCTGACCTCCTCCACGGATGCTACCTCTGCTGTGAGGATGTGCTGTCTGCCTGTCCGCCGTTCGCCAATAACAGATCCATTTCCAAGCTCCTCGCTGCCCTGCCGTCACACATCTGATGCTGTACTGGTTTGATTTATCCCCCCTGCCTTTCCATTCCCTCCTCCCTGTCCTTATTTGTGCATTTATTTTGGGATATGATTTTCCTACACACAAACCGTAAATGCCAGGGCCATCATATAGATTGACTGTTGCATGGTGGGCTCTGGGGGTTGCTGCTGTTAAGAAGAAAACTAGTTGAGTTATGAAAACAGATTTCCAAGTTCCTGACCGTGGATGGATGAACATGAGAACGAATTGGACGGTGGACTGTATGAGCTTAAGTTATGTGAGGTGGGGTTGTTGATATGGGGATCATTGAGGAATCAATCCAAATGCTCTCTGAGTTCAAATGAATACAGAATACAGAATACAGAAGGACCTCAAACTAGATCTGATGTAAGAGGCTTCTAACGATACAGAGATCTGAGAAATGAATTAATGTGCAAAATGTTTGGGATTTAGCGCATGTGGGAATGTGTAGGCTAATTTAGAAGGAAAACTCGTATTTCCTTGCGGTTGGCATCATTTAAACATTGTGAATTTAATAGTCCCCATCATCTCCAGGCCCCATCACATTACTTCCTCTGTTTCTACGTCCCAAATGATACCATTTTCCCTACATAGTGCACTATTTTTGACCAGGGCCCTGGGCACAACATAGGGAAAAGGGTGCCGTTTAGTTAGCAGACTATATACATATTCAGTAAGAGCTTATTAGCTTGTAACTCCAACCATACTATAACAACCTCTGGAGAGGCTCTGTGGCGAGATCCAAGGTGAAGACATGGTAAATGTTTAATAAGTGTTATGATCTGGGCTCGGCACTCGTTAACAGATGCATGGCTCCTGAGGGGTGAAACACCAAAGGCTGAGCAGGAGGTGAGCGAAGAGCGCTAACACCTCAGATCGTCTTATGTCTGTAGCACGGCAAGCAGAGCCTACAGGGCCTTTTCCCTCTGCTCTACCTCTGCACCTGAGGCATCTGAAGCCAAGGCATGAAGTGGGTGGGAGAGCAGCGAGCAGAGGAATAAGGTGTTATCTCAGAATAATGAGATGCCACACGGCATGCTGAAGTGACTGTGTTGGTGTGTTCAGGCCTGATGTCAAGGATTTGTTAGGCTACTTCCATATTCCCTATAAAGTGCATTACAATTGAGGGCACTAGTCAAAGGTAATGCACAAAGTAGGAAATAGGGAGCCAATTGAGACATAGTTTTACTCTCCAAATGTTCAATATATATATTTATTTATTTTTTTAATTATTATTGATTTATTTTAACACCTTTTTCTCCCCAATTGGTAGTTACAGTCTTGTCTCATCGCTGCAACTCCCGTACGCAACTCCCGTACGAACTCAGGAGAAGTGAAGGTCGAGAGCCATGCGTCCTCCGAAACACAACCCAACCAAGCCGTACTGCTTCTTGACACAATGCCCACTTAACTAGTAAGCCAGCCACACCAATGTGTCGGAGGAAACACCATACACCTGGCGACCGTGTCAGTGTGCACTGCGCCCAGCCCTCCACAGGAGTCGCTAGTGCGCAATGGGACAAAGACTTCCCAAACCCTCTTCTAACCCGGACGACGCTGGGCCAATTTTTGCGCCGCCCCATGGGTCTCCCGGTCGCAGCCAGCTGGGACAGAGCCCGGACTCGAACCCAGAATCTCTAGTGGCACAGCTAGCACTGTGATGCAGTGGACATTCTTGACATGGAGATTTTATCCTCACGCCAGTTGAATTATTACCCTCAAAATGGTTTCTGACTTTCGGGTGAATGAATCACTTGAATGTTGCAAAATATTGGATTTCTCAAACCTTAGTAATGCTTATTTATTTGACTCCTTCCCTTCATGGCATCTCTGTCTCCCAACTAATATGGAAAACTCACCTAACCAAACTACTTCAGAGGGAAGCTAAGTACTGTATAGGTGCAAGCAAAGAGTGTTTTGGCCATCCACTTAAAAATATACATCAGGGTATTGGAAGAATGTGGATTCTCCTCTTATCAAAATGTGTGTAAGAGATGGGGGGGCATACATTGCAATCCAGTAATCACCATATCTAAGAAAAATAAAGCTCTTAGAGATACTATTAGAGACACCTCCTCTCCCCAACATTTACATTACTGCCTGGGGATGACAGTGGAAAATATCTTGTTTTCATATTTTCCAAAGCTGTGTTACCCATCATTACACTGCGGGTGAATATGTTCGTTTTATAGGAATACATTTGTTTGTGCAAACGGCATCTCTCCAACATTTTTAAGAGAGGTTTTGATTCAAATAACATGTATTTTTCCTTTCTGCTAGAGTACAAAGCCTAAAGGGTACTCTAGCAGAGTCTTTCTCTCTCTCTCTCTCTCGCGTTCTCTCCCTCCCCCTCTCTGCCTGCCTCTCTCTCTCTTTATTTTATTTTACTCTTTTATTTTACTCTGACAGAAACAAAAGATATGGCAACCGAAAGAAAAAACAGAACAAGAATAGAGAAATACATGGGCGCTTCGCAGTGATCAGAACGTATTGACTGAGTCTTGGCAGTGCACATATGATTTACAGTTTGACACCATCTGTAGCTCACTTTGATCAGAAAGTATTGATTGAGTCTTGGATGAAGTTGAATCAATGGACTGGAGACCTTGGCCATGCCCTGATGTTAATACACATGTAACATGGATGGGCGTCTGAGGTTCAGGTCTCTCACTCTCAAGCTCTTTCCCTCTCTCTTTTTCATTCTTGTTCTCGGCAGATGTGATGTGTAGGAGGGATGGAGAGAAGGAAGGAGAAAAGAGACGCTCACTATGAGTGCAAACAAAGCCAGAGGGTGTGCGCCATTCTCTCTCCACAGCCCCAGAAGACAGAAAGAGAGAGAGATTTACCTGCAACGATGCTAGCTTTAGCCACAATCCACCCCCACAATCCTGGATGGGGCCAGTTTGTTCCTAGAGACACGGATGATGTTCGGTTCTCTGCTCTTCTTCCTACAAAACAAATCCCATTAAATGTGTTTTCCCCTTATTCACATGCCAAATATGGTTATATAGATGGGCTTTCAGGCTGCAACTAATGTCTTGAGAAACATAAAATTAACACATTTAAATATTCAGCTATATCTGAGTATCAAGATAGCAGGGTGAAATGGGCTTTTCCCCTCTCAAAGTGTCAAACTGAACAGCTAGAAAAAACAGCATATTGTATGTCTGTAGATCCTCCCTGCTCAAATATTACTGTGGACCTTTTATGAAAGGCCAGGGTATATATTGTCTGCATCCCAAATGACACCCTATCCCCTATATATCCACCCAATCCGCTTTTGACCAGGGCCCATAGGGCTCCAGTCAAAAGTAGTCCACTACATAGGGAATAGGGTGCCATTTGGGACATAACCCTAGTGTTGACTTCCAGGAGTGATCTGTTCACTCCTGGCCCTTTTCTCTCTTTGTAATTAGAAATTAACACATTCTTTTGGGCAGACACTCTCTATTTCTCTCTATTTATCACCGATACCGTGCCAAATCCCATTCCCAGGAGATCGCCTGCCAAAACACCTCCACAATCCAAGACTCTGTCCCAAATGGCACCCTATTCCCTTTATAGTGCACTACATTTGACCAGCTCCCTATGGTTATGGTCGAAAGTAGTTTACTATGTAGGGTATAGGACGCAAATTGGGATGCAACTAAGACTCACAGGGTAGGTAAACCCTTCAACTATGGAGGCAAACAAATCCTCAATGTTTTTTGTTTTATTTTAACTACCTCAAACTCTTAACAGATTGAATAATATGTCAGAACTCGTCCCGAAAATCTATTTATTTCCTTGGTGATCACTTGAAATGTATGTGTATAATTTGTTGTGAATCGTTTTACACATTATTTTCACTGGGAGATAGGCATACATATTTGAGTTGCACACACAGAAATTGAGGTTAGGATTTGGCCCGAGGAAGTGCCTTATTGTTCTAGCCTTAAGGGCGGCAAATAGCCTGGCTGTTGAGTGAGCCAGCAACCAGAGGGTTGCCAGTTTCAATCCAAGGTCCGACGGGAAAAGTCTGGAAGTGAGCTGGCAACTGGAGGGTTGATGGTTTCAAATCCTAGATGCCATTGCATGGTGTTGTGCCCTTGAGCAAGGCACTTAACCCCTCCACAACAGCTCCCTGGGCACCCTGTGTAGCAGCACCCTGCACCACTCCAAAAATAATTTTTAGCCAGTTTGCTACAGCAAGAAAGAAAAAAACTGCAGCAAACAGGAAATGTGGATTATAATTAATGGTCGTTTTTGTAGGGGTGATACATTTTTTGTTGGGCAAATCAAGTCTGACATTTCAAAGTGAAAACTACAAACTACAGAAGTCTCTTAAATGCTCAAATACACTACAATTTTGCATTTTCTGTTTTGCAGTAAAATTATCAGCAACAAAAGTGTGATCAAATTAAAATCCTACATATGTATGTATGTGTATGTATGTGTGTCTTTGGAGAGGTTAAAAGTGGAAATAAAATGTGTGTTAAACTTGTGAAGTGATCAATAAACTTGTCAATTGACCAATAAAGTGATCTTAATCTTAATAGAAATGGAATCCATGGATTGGTTTTCTATGGATCTAACTTATCCACACCTTATACAGTGCCTTGTGAAAGTATTCGGCCCCCTTGAACTTTGAGACCTTTTGCCACATATCAGGCTTCAAACATAAAGATATAAAACTGTATTTTTTTGTGAAGAATCAACAACAAGTGGGACACAATCATGAAGTGGAACGACATTTATTGGATATTTCCAACTTTTTTAACAAATCTAAAACTGAAAAATTGGGCGTGCAAAATAATTCAGCCCCTTTCCTTTCAGTGCAGCAAACTCTCTCCAGAATACTGTTGTGAAGAAGTTTAAAGTCGGATTTGGATACAAAAAGATTTCCCAAGCTTTAAACATCCCAAGGAGCACTGTGCAAGCGATAATATTGAAATGGAAGGAGTATCAGACCACTGAAAATCTACCAAGACCTGGCCGTCCCTCTAAACTTTCAGCTCATACAAGGAGAAGACTGATCAGAGATGATCAGAGATGCAGCCAAGAGGCAGAGATCTACAGCTGAGGTGGGAGACTCTGTCCATAGGACAACAATCAGTCGTATATTGCACAAATCTGGCCTTTGTGGAAGAGTGGCAAGAAGAAAGCCATTTCTTAAAGATATCCATAAAAAGTGTAATTTAAAGTTTGCCACAAGCCACCTGGGAGACACACCAAACATGTGGAAGAAGGTGCTCTGGTCAGATGAAACCAAAATTGAACTTTTTGGCAACAATGCAAAACGTTATGTTTGGCGTAAAAGCAACACAGCTCATCACCCTGACCACACCATCCCCACTGTCAAACATGGTGTTGGCAGCATCATGGTTTGGGCCTGCTTTTCTTCAGCAGGGACAGGGAAGATGGTTAAAATTGATGGGAAGATGGATGGAGCCAAATACAGGACCATTCTGGAAGAAAACCTGATGGAGTCTGCAAAAGACCTGAGACTGGGACGGAGATTTGTCTTCCAACAAGACAATGATCCAAAACATAAAGCAAAATCTACAATGGAATGGTTCAAAAATAAACATATCCAGGTGTTAGAATGGCCAAGTCAAAGTCCAGACCTGAATCCAATCGAGAATCTGTGGAAAGAACTGAACCACACTGAGCTCGAGCTGTTTTGCAAGGAGGAATGGGAAAAAATGTCAGTCTCTCGATGTGCAAAACTGATAGAGACATACCCCAAGCGACTTACAGCTGTAATCACAGCAAAAGGTGGCGCTACAAAGTATTAACTTAAGGGGGCTGAATAATTTTGCACGCCCAATTTTTCAGTTTTTGATTTGTTAAAAAAGTTTGAAATATCCAATAAATGTCGTTCCACTTCATGATTGTGTCCCACTTGTTGTTGATTCTTCACAAAAAAATACAGTTTTATATCTTTATGTTTGAAGCCTGAAATGTGGCAAAAGGTCGCAAAGTTCAAGGGGGCCGAATACTTTCGCAAGGCACTGTATATCAGTGGTTATGAATGACAAGAGACTAGGAAATGGAGCAATTTAAAACAAATAATTGTACATATCCTCTCTGTACTCACTGTGAGCCATGGCTCATTTCATCAGCTTCCTGTGTGCTTTGTTTGAACATCAAAAGGAGAATGCGTTGTCTAAGCAGCAAGCCAACTCTGCTCTGTCTCTATGCTATTAAAATATAATTGGGAGTGATGCATGAAATTTAAGCCTCCAATAGTTCCTGAATATGCTATGAAGCAATTACCGGGCATTAGAAGACCCGTGTCACCAATTAATTAACTTTTTAACAGTTGTGTTAGGAAAATCTAAGGAAGAGAAGGCTTATCATCGCAAGCCTCATGTATTCACCCTCAACAAGCAAGTGTAGAATACAGCCAGTCAGTAAGTAACGAAGTATGTAGCGCTCTCCAAACCAGAACGGCCCACAGGCCCTGAATCTGTATCGTAAAGCAGCCTGATGAACAAGTAGGGCAGCAGGTAATCTAGTGGTTAGAGCGTTCGGCCAGTAACAGAAAGGTCGCTGGTTGGAATACTCCAGCTGACAAGGTGAGAAATCTGTCCATGTACACATGGGCAAGGCACTTAAAGCACATTTTCTCTAGGGGTGCTTCACTACTATGGCTGACCTGTGATAATAAACGTTTTTTTTTTAAATACAGTTAACGATATCCACAGGAATGACTTGAGTCTTGCAGATATTATCACCTTCACGCAACATATTTTGCTACATTCAAACCATATTCATTACTTCTTTACCATCTAATCGAGAGGTCGTGCCAAACCCAGATATACAACAGTAATAGTAGTCCTATGAGAAATCAAGTCTGCATGTTTAATTCAGATGTGTTCAGTGGCATGGTGTCAAAGCACAGTGCAGCTGCGTCCTGATTCTCAGTAGCTAGATAGCTTGGTCTGGCTAACGTTGGCTAGCTAGCTAGCTATTAGCTGTGACCAAGGCAGGGGATTGTTTTATAGAGAAACCCACATCGACTACTATGAGACACGACTCCTTTATTTCTGCTTATCAATACCTGTTACAAAATTACAACAACGCCTTGTTAGCTGACTTACTCTTCCACTATCCAAGCACTGTTTCCTGAAGCATTCTGCCCTGTTCTGAAATGGCTCCCTGGGTTTACTGTCATGCTGTGGATGTTTGGTCAGAACATGTTGTTTTAAGTGCCTCATTTTTGAGAGACTCATTACTAAGCACTTCCCCACACAAAACACATTGTGGGCGCCTCTCCTTATTTATATTAAACTAAGAAAGAGAAACTCATTGCTGTATTTGCGTTTCAATACAATTGAGCTCAGTCAGAACTTGTGGCTAGCTTGAGTCCATTCGATGACAGTGGTGAGTGATGGCGAGTGGGAACGACAAGTCAGTCGCTGACAGCGCATCATCTGATCCTGAGCGACAGCGCTGCAACGTGTGGGTCGCAGAGTGATCTTCCAGAAAACTGCTGAAAAAAGATCTGGTAAACCGTAAAGCGCATTGGCTTCTCCCTCCCACTCCTGCAGCTGCCAAGCTGAGCAGAGACACCCAGGGCTGCCATGTCAGAAGTTTTCCTGTTATTGGGCTACTTGGAAAACGATGTCGCGGGTGATAATGTGTTGGTCGTGGGTTTCTGCCCAACTTTCAAATTGAACCGCAGCCGCCATGGCATTTATCTTAAAAAATGTGACCTGCTGCAGCTGACTATCAGGCAGTGAGCAGGCTGTTGGTGATTGGTGGGGGGGGGGGGGGGGGGGCTGTGGATGTCCTTTTTGAGAAGGCACTGCAGCATGCAGTTTAGTGAGAAGACAGAGCAGCAACCGCAAATGGCATGACATATTTTTACCAAGGCTGCAGTCCAAACACTTAAAAGACACAACCTACCCCCTCAGCCCTGAAATTAAGTGGACACTTCTGATGACATATCATGACGTCTGATGAGTATACACTTGCATGACCCAGCCCTATTTTTGAAAGATGCTGACCAGATTCCTAGAGCAGTCGTGGTGATGAATATATTTTCCAAAGCATCTGGTCTTTGCCTAAACCTTAATAAGTGTGAATTGTTTGCTGTTAAAGACTGTGTGACACCCTCTATACGAAATAAACAGGAAAGATGCTCATTAAATGTTATACCTATTATTGAAAAAAACAAAAAGAATTTAAACCATTGGTTGCAGAGGGATTTATCTTTGAATGGTTTAGTATTGCTTTCTAAAGCTGAAGGTATTTCCAGACTTAATTATGCAGCCCAGTCCCTATATATTGACAACAAAATAGTTAAAGCGGTTGACCAGGTGCTTTTCTACTTCATCTGGAAAAATCGTACACAATATATTTGGAAATCTGTCCTTATGAACTCATGAATATGGTGAACTCATTTTGTTGTATTTTCTTTGAGTAATACTTTTAAGATAAATTGGGCTAAACATATTTTTTAAGAATCCTACTTCAATTTGGAATTTCATCCCTCATTATATCTTCTCCCGTTTTGGTGGCATCTATTTTATGTTACTTTGTAACTATAACATTGATTAGATTCCTGCAAAATTATCTGATTCTCATAGACAAGTATTCTTAGCGTGGTCATTAATATATGAACATAATTTTTCCCCTCATAGGTATTGGACTTGGAACAATAAGGACATTTTGCATAGAAACAAGTCTTTATTTTTAAGAACTGGTTCAATAATCATATCCTACTGGTGAGTCAACATTTTAATGCAGAAGGATTGTTACTCAATTATGAGGAATTTTTTATCTTGTTACAATATCCCTGTAACACCTAGAGAGTTCGCCATAGTCTTTGATGCTATTCCATCTGGAACTCTCATGTTATTTAGAGGTGTAACCAGACCTCACCTTCTTGACCTACCCTCAATTAATCCAGTTGACTCTCCAATAGGGAAAATATGTTTCTCCTTGCTCCCTCAGAACAACAGATCTATACGTGCTTTATTTCAAAGGGATATTGTATCCATTCCTTATGTCACAACTTACTGGAATACATTGGTCACTAATATCTGTTGGGAAAAAAAGTCTGGTTATTACAAGACAAATACTTGCTTGTTAACAAAGTCAAAGATGTCTCTTTCAGAATGATCCATAAGTATTACCCTGCGAATCATTACCTGAAGAAACTCAAAAAAGACATTAACATTGATTGTACTTTTTGTGTTGAGCATCCAGAAACAGTTTCACATTTATTTTGACATTGTCTCCAAGGAAAACAATTAAGGAAAGATATGCACAGTTTTATAATTGTTAATATTCTTGATGACTTTTGTTTTTTATGGGAGAATGTGCTGCTCGGTTTCCTTAACCATAATAAAGATAAAGACAAACAATTTTACCTTATAAATCTAATTGTTCTAATGGCAAAATGTCATATTCATAAATGTAAATTCACTAATAAAAAAACACTATTTTCTATAAGGAATACGAGCTGTACATTAAGACCATTATTCATTATTCTAATAAGAAAGCTGTTAAAACAATCAATATGTGTGCATCTTTTAAGGTCTTTGTATAATCTGTCATTTGTTGTACCCCCTAGCATATTTTATCATTGTCAGTTTGTATACTCCTTGTATGTATACTGATTTTTCTAAAATACATGTTTGTTTTTTAAAGGGGCGAGGTAGGAAGACAATATTTTTTAATGGACCACCATTTCCTGGAAATTCGTCACTTGTCATCGCACGATGATTGTGTTTTCAGCCACCGGTAGCTTGTGGGTGCTTTATATGCGCTAGAGTCAATTATGAGTGCACGTATACTTATATTAACTATATAATTATTGTTAGATTAGATTACTTGTTAGATATTACTGCGTGGTCGGAACTAGAAGCACAAGCATTTCGCTACACTCACATTAACATCTGCTAACCATGTGTATGTGACAAACAGAATTTGATTTGATTTAATTTATACGGCTACTGTATGATAGCTAGCAAAATAATTAGCTAACTGACGTTAGCCTGCCTAGCTGGAACTTCTGAAGAAGGAAAATGTTGTATTTCTACAATTTGCAAAAGCTAACCAAACAAAAACATGATTACTTTTATGAGAAGGGTTTGTGCTGTCATGGGCATTAGTAGCTCATTTGTTTTTACTTACACTTGTATGTTGACTTCTCCATTGATGTTGTTTTGAACTTTTCTTAGCGGATGTACAATCGTGGCAAATTTAATTTTGGGGAGATTCAGGCCCCAGAGTGAAAATAATTATACACTCGCAAACTCGACTTAAAACGAGGGCTGAGGTTACGTTGCAAACTTCTCTTGATTGATCTCTTCATCATTTAGACCAGCCAACAAGATGGTGGCGGGGATTCCCCCAAAGGCAGAAGGCGAGGGTAAGTGGAGGAGGGTGTGTCTTTTGATGTTGTTTGAAAGGCAGCCCAGTTGTAGGTAGGCTATTTAACTTCTCATCAATGGTGTGGAAAATTTAAATGGACGTTATGGAACTTTGTGTGTTTCTGTTATGGGGAAAAGTTCTCAATGAAATTGACATTAAATGTGGCAAATGATACATTTGCATCTGTTGGCCATCAAGTAGCCTATTAATGTATATGATTATTTTTATTTTATTTAAATAAGCAAGTTAAGAACATTCTTATTTACAATGACGGCCTTACTTACATTTCCTAGTATATGTCATTGTAGTCTCCTGTATGCTACCATTTGATACAGTAGATATGTTCAAATGACTATACCACTTGAGTCATTGCAAATCAAATTGTGTGACTTGTGTAGCCTACCTGGAGCTGACAAACAACTGTAATAAATATCCTATAACTTCACTGTATTGTTGTTGTAGCCTTGTTTATTATGGAATTATTATTGGCAATGTTTAACTAATTCAATTGGAAGTTATCAAAGCTCTATCGCAATTGCCGATCAGTTGTTAGAACGCATTAGATTGACGTTAACAGTCAATCAGATTAGGCTACAGGCAAAACAAATGTAATAAACAATGTCTGTTGTTGACAAGCATATTCAGTCCATACACATATTATTAATATTTAATTCAGTGGTTGAAATTCAGGCTATTGGGCAACACAAGCACTTCTTACCTTGAAATCACCTCGCTATTCATGTTGAATAAATTAGTCTGTTAATTTGAACTAAGCATGCTGCTAAATCATTCCGTTTACATCTTGACTACATTTTGTCTAGGCTACTATAGACTATCTGAAATAAGATAGGGGATATAGACTACTTGCATCTGTCCAAGCAAACCATGGCAAAGTTGAATTACAATCATAAACCCAGATCCCTCAAACTCTCCTGTCAGGTTTATTAACTATTATATACGTGATTCGGCCCCTGAATGCTGACTGGCTGAAAGCCATGGTATACCAGACCGTATACCATGGATATGACAAAAAAATAAAATGTAACTGTTGTAATTACGTTGTTAACCAGTTTAAGCAAAAGAGCATTCTGGGGGTTTGTGGTATATGGTTAATAATATATGGTTAATATACCACAGCTAACAGCTGTGTCCAGACACTCATCATGTTTAAGAACAGCCCTTAGCCGTGCTATATTGGCCAAAGACCATATACCCCCTTGCCTTATTGCTTAATCATTAATCACAGCAGTCAAACAAGTTAAACCAACATCCATTGACTGAAAATAATCTGGCGAGTTTAATAAAGGCAAATTATATTCTATTTTGCGACATGTCATAGTTCGCAAAAATAATGTTTTTTTTTGACGAAAATTACATTTACCTTCTAACGTCATTACAAGTTATGTCGATATTCCTTCTTTATTGGCCCTATAACGTTATGGAAAAAAGTGTTTATTGTATAAATGTGGCAACTCCTCTCTTGCTGTGGAAAAACAATTTGGGCTAGTTTTAGGCCCTTTGGTCAGGTTTTGAGTGGTAATTGGTTAGAAAAAATGTAGCTTGACCTGGCAACCCCTGGAAACACCACTGCTAAGTGTAACCGATGTGAAATGGCTAGCTAGTTAGCGGTGGTGCGCGCTAATACCATTTCAATCTGCAAGGGCCGTGGCTTTTGTGGAGCGATGGGTAACGATGCTTCGTGGGTGACTGTTGTCGGTGTGCAGAGGGTCCCTGGTTCGAGCCTGGGTAGGGGCAAGGGGACGGACGAAAGTTATACTGTTAGATAAGCATAGAGCGCAGTGAAACGAGAGAGCAGTTGCTCTTGACCAAATTGATTCCAGTAATTTATGAAATAATTATACATATACTCTGATACGTCGCAAGCCACCATTAAGAGGTGACCCATACTTTAAGAAAGGCTGCCATATATAGTGCAAGCGCCCTCCCACCTCAGACTCCAGGTGCTTTGGGAGAACATGAAGTGCTGGCGGCTCTGTCATGCTGTTATCCCAAAGAGCTGACACTGCCTTATTGTTCCCAAATCGAGTGTAGAGACAGAGTTTTGCATGTTTTAACATTAATGAGTAGTGGGGAAAAGAGACAGATAATCACCCTCTGTCACTTCAGGCGAAAAGCCGATTTACTGTCTTCCACACTTTCTCAGACACTCAGACACTCCTTATTCGTTTTCCCTCTGTCGGTTCACCTTCAAGTCATTATTCTCTGATCTACAGCGAGAGCGAATTCCAAAACCCTGAGAGATTGATTTCGACAACACAATAGGTATGGCACTAAGAAAGAGAGAGCACACATACATTTTTGTGAGACGAGAAGTGAACAAAAACAGCAGGTGTTACTGCTAGAGGAAACACCAAACTTTTTATGGTATCATTCATGATTCATGTAAGACATTAAGCTGTGTTCAACTATTTAATAGCTTATACTGGTTGTGGATCCTGCCGGCTGCTGGGTACCTGGGTTCAAATACAACTTTGCTTGATTGATCTTGGCTGGCAAAATGGGACCAATAGAATGGTCGCCAAAGTGCAAGCCCTGCCCATCTGGCACTCCAGGCAGGTTAAAGACCATGCTAATTGTATTTGGAAGATTTCAAATAGTATTTGAACACAGGTCTGGCTGGGAATTGCCTGAGTGCTCTTCCAGTGGGACTTTCTACACTTTATTGGCCAGATTAGTCTCCCAATGAGTAGCACGGGGCTACCCTGAAACACTGGCACTATCAACCATGCGCCATGAATACTTTATAACCCTAATAAAACATGCATTTATTGTAGCAGAAGTGTAGGGAATCCTGGCGCCTGAACTCCCATCATTATGCCCACTAATTAAAGCTCATTACTGATGGAACTGGGACTGATGATTGGCAGCCGTTTTATTTATGCATCTTGGAATTATTGAATTTTATGAACCAAAACTTAAACCACATTTACACACAACTCAATGAAATAGCAAAAATAGCAATATATCCCACTGTACACAACTTTATTCGTTTTGACGGATTCATTGTTGAGTTCACATGACATAAACCAATTCGTTTAGAGATGTCAAGCCAAAGGCTAAAAAGGAAATGATGCGGTTATCAGGAGTATAATCTATTGCTTTATTTTATTACGGCTCATTTTATAAGCTATCCCACCTCTCATTTCTTTCAAATTCCTAGAAGTCCAATGAGATGTTAGTGTCTCAAGTTAGAAAAAGATATTGTATTATGAGGATTGGACAGCAGTTAATCCTCTCATTTTCCTCCCCTCTCGCAGCATTAACAAAATAATACATTCTGCCTGAAATTAAATAGATTATTTCAATATCCCTATTAAATTGCAGGCGTCAAAAGCATTCAGTGCAGTAGTTAAGCAGAACATTAAACACAAAAGCTGGCTGTTAATGATGTTGGTAATGAATGAATTGACGCGCCACATTTTCAAAGTCAGACGAGACTCATCTCGAGATGGTGTCTTTGTTACGAGGGAGATGTCACCAAAAATGATACATTCCCAGTACTAACATAATAAGCCAGACAGCATGGGTTTGGAAACAAACTAAATTATGCATTTATCCAAATGGAACTTCATAAAAATGTTTATGAGTATCCTGTGAGGAAAACAATAGGAACAGATACTGAGTAATCTGGAAAGTCATACAGTTCTGCAACCAGAATGATATACAGTCATGATACATTTCATTACACATAGTGATGTACACTGGGAAAAGAATGGCCCTTGACTCACAACCCCAATACCAGGTCAATATCAGGAGAGTACCACAGCCTCCAGCTCTTACAGCAACTGACATAAATAACCTCTATTGCTCAACGTCTCTGTGTTAGGTGACCTCATGCAGGTCAATAGCCATATTGAGAGAATCTGTAAAAGGCGTAGAGCCATAAACATAACCAATGATGTGTCCTGTCTGCAGCCATTAAGATCTGCCTCTCTGAGGACGGAAAGCTGATGAGGTTCAACCTCATTAAAGACAGGTAGTTTGCCAAGGTGACAGACTAACAAACAGGCACAACACTATAGTAGGTGAGAGAATAAACTGCATAGTACGGTGAGGAGCAGAGGGGGATGTCTAAAGTTAGATTGTGCAGCAACTAAGACTGCACTGACGGTTGAGGAATGAGCATTGTGTAGGAGTCATGCCAAATGCCACAAGACAATGGGTCATAGGTCCTATTCTTCAGTAGAACATTAGAATGTTCTGTAGACGTCTACAGAACTTGTGGCATGACAGAACTCATTAGAATCTGCAGACACACACCATAGAAATAGATCATCTTTTTTTATGGAAGAGACAATGTGGCAGGATGAAGCTAGAGCTGGTCCTCAAATCACCTGTGTGTCCTTTAGCTGCTTTAGTTATACCTTGTCAGGCTAAGACAGGGGTCCCCAATTACATTAAGCCGTGGGCCGATTTTTTCTTGAGAGGATGGTCGGGGGGGCGGAACATAGTTATAAACAATTTGTACACTACAAATTGACCGCAAGGATCCCAAATCAGATTGGGAGTGGCGCAGCGGTCTAAGGCACTGCATCTCAGTGCAAGAGGTGTCACTACAGTCCCTGGTTCGATTAGCCCAGCGTCGTCCGGAGTAGGCCGTCATTGTAAATAAGAATTTGTTCCTTAACAGACTTGCCTACTTAAATAAAGGTAAAAATTTAAAGTATTTGACAAAAACAGAATCATTTCAAACCTTGATTACATTGGGATACGATCACATATGCCTCTCTATTTATGCGTGGAAATACTTAGGAAGTGATTTCCTAAATTAAAATCAATTTCAGATGATTTCCTGGTGATTTTACAGTCTTTTATGCACGAAAATTAAATATATATTTGGCCCGTGGCCCACCAATTGGAGAACCCTGGCTGAAGACATCTAACAGACCGGTTCAAACTCAATCAACCCATAGACAGACTAACAACAGGCAAAGCTTGAACGCATAGGCTACCAGCCATAGCAAAAAATACACATTTAATCAAACCCCATCTTTTCTCATCACAGCCATTGTTAATACCTAGAGCCTAGTCAGTGCAACCAGCATTTTGAGATTAATAACAGTGCAGCCCTGTATTCCTAACACATTCCTCCACACTCTGCCTGTGTTAATGTGTTTGTTACAGAGATGACTCATTTGCGTATGGAATATATTATGTTCATTGGAACAGTCGGGGAGCGTGCTAGCGAGATTAATAAGATGCTTTATTTTAAATGAAAATGCTTATTACCGCCAAGGCGTCCTGGGGAGTCTGGCGATACTCATTTTTCATCAGTAGGATCCCTTGCTAAATACACACACACACGCACACACACACACACACACACACACACACACACACACACACACACACACACACACACACACACACACACACACACACACACACACACACACACACACACACACACACACACACACACACACACACACACACACCTATACACACACACACACACACACACACACACACACACACACACACACACACACACACACACACACCTATACACACACACACACACACACACACCTATACACACACACTCACACACACACACACACACATTTACACACACACATATTCACACACAAACACCCACCATAACACACCCTTTGTTTCACAGCAGCTGCCGTAAGATAGAATACTGCCACTTAAGGAAGACACATAAGTTTTCCCGCCAACAGGGGGGCAGGTAGCCTAACGGTTAATAGTGCTGGGCCAGAAACCGAAAAGTCACTGGTTTGACTCCCTGAGCCGACTAGGTGACAAATCTGTCGATGTGCCCTTGAGCAAGGCACTTAATCCTAATTGCTCTGGATAAGCGCTTATGCTAAATTACTCAAATGTAAATATTAAACATCAGGAACACACTGTAGGTGTATACTATGCAGTAACAACATACATGGTGGACAACAAAAACAACTGTAATGAAAATACAACTTCTGAGGCAGAATACAGCATTTAAAGACGCCATTATACATTACATGATGAATCTATATATTATATGTTGGCTGTTTCTGGGCAAATAACTTTGGCTGAGTTTACACAGGCATCCCAATTCTGATCCTTTTTTTCCCTCGCATATTTGTCTTTTGACCTATCAGATCAGCTCTTTTGCCAATCATTCGGGAAAAGATCAGAACTGGGCTGCCTGTGTAAACACAGCCATAGTGCACTACTTCTGACCGGGCTAATATGGTCAAAAGTCTGTGTTTACACAGGCAGCTAAAATCAGATCAGATCTCTTGGAAATAATTGGGTACAAGAGTCCGAATTGGGCTGCTGTGTAAACACAACCTAAGTACTATTTAGGGATGCAGACAGAGCGAGGCGCTTTACAGTATGAGAGAGTAAAGTAGGTCAATTGAAGAAACCGTTTCCAATTAGTCCGATCGGAGGAGTGTTAATTTGAGCAGCATGTCCTCGCTCCTTAGTGAGTGGAAATGCTGATGTCGACTGAAGTACCGTAATTAAAACAGAGTTATTTTCTGCTAGCAAGCAATGCAATTCGCCATAACTCAAATCTTCCCCCACACACACAATGTGTTATTGCTAGCTATGGGGAGGGGGGTGGCGACCGACCACTAGCATACTCACATGTCTGTAATTGAAGTGGTACTTGAGGACATTGCTTGGATTAGGAAAGAATGCATCACTCTTCTCTCTCTACAACAATCACTCCACTCTATACAGCATTGTTCGCAAATGACCCACTCCCACTTCAGGGCCAACTACAAAGTGGAAAGACTCTGCTACCATCACGTCAAATCCTTCAATTTCAAGTCTTTTGGGATATAACAGTAAGAGGGATACGATTGGTGATACGACTTGTTTTTGTTTGCTTAAATTTCCTGTGAAAAGCCACTGCAACTGTGGCCCATGCTGTTCAAGTCCTGCAGCTGAATCCTAGAACAGCTATTAGACCCTGTCTTATCTAATAGTTCTCTGGAAGACTCTCCAAAGGCCTGACTAGCAACACCACGGATGCATCCCAAATGGCACCCCGTTCCCTTTACAGTGCACTACTTTTGACCAGGGCCCAAGGGATGTGGTCAAAAGTAGTACACTATATAGTTCTGGGACACATACCATAGATAGATATTAGTTTGCAAACAAATGACTTCAAACTCTCATTGTAGCACAGTTGCATTGATAACACTATTCCTATTCAACTCTGACAACCCTTCTTGTCTTTCTCACAGAGCCAAGAGCGTCCTTTCTCCTTCTCTCTCATACCAAGTGAGGGGAATGTGACAAGCTAGTCTGCTGTCGTTTTGGTGCTCGCGGCTGAATATCAAAGGGCATGAGACGTTGTCAAAACTAACCGAGCCCATCTGTTTGCATTCAGATCGTGCTGCTATGCAAATGTATTTGGGTCTAGATAAATAAGAACCATCCTTCCTTACAAATTTGTATTCTGGTACTCTCAGCTTTTGGCTTCTGTGATGAACAAAAAGAGAGTAAGCTAAATCAGGAGAGTTATTGCGATCCCCTTGAGCCAGAATAGGAAAATAAAGTTAAGAACTTTTATGCTGCACAATAAGCAGGTAATCAGATTCATGCTTTGGGTTATGGGCGGGTGTGCATAAAATGAAGTGTCTCGTGCATGAAATGAAGTGTCTCGTAAACAGGACACGCAGGTAAGAAACTTAGAAGAGAATGTTCCATTTTAGTGAGAAATTAGTGTGTACATCTTTCTTACACAATACAAGACTCGCCCATTATGTGCCAGTAAGACTGAGTATTTTACAGATTATACTAAATAATGGAGTTTTATCCCCCTGTCAGATTGCCATGATGGACTCTCACAATCATGCCTTTCAATCAAGTCCTTTTCGTGACTGCTTTTGAAGATGACTTTTTAAGGAAATCACAGCCGTTTGGAATATTCAAATCTGTCTTTCACATGAATTTAAATTTGGCAGACATGATTCTTTTGACATTGAAATCCCTGATAGACTGACAGAGAACAGAGTAGATGATGACAGCTTTGGCCAGTAAGTGTTCATATTTCTGAGAACACTGACTTTGAAGCATTTATTTAAAAATGGAGGATTCTTCTGGACTTCTGTCCACCTCTGACTCTGTTCATTATGATCTTACCTACATACAGTATCATCCAATACAGGGGTTAAGTGACTGAATGCCTGCAGCTGCTAATATGTAAAATAACAAAACAAACACCTAAATATTTGTTACATACCAAACACAGCAATGGAAAAGGAGAGGCTTGTGAACATTTATTTGGATGTTCAGTGAAAAAAAGAATAATCCTGAACATAAACTCTCAGGCTATGCCATAATCTCTCAGGCTATGCCATAATCTCTCAGGCTATGCCATAATCTCTCAGGCTATGCCATAATCTCTCAGGCTATGCCATAATCTCTCAGGCTATGCCATAATCTCTCAAGCTATGCCATAATCTCTCAGGCTATGCCATAATCTCCAGGGATAAGTAAATTAGGCCTATGCAAAGCATTTCCATTTAAAGCGACCCACCAGAAAAGCTGTATTTCAAGGCTCCATTTTGTTGTTCAAGGTGAGTTGTCTTGCCAGGAGTGGTTGTCAGATGTAGGGCCTGACTGGCTGGCTGGCTGGCTGGCTGACTGGCTGAGAGTGCTGATGTGATGTTTAGGGCCTGTGTAGTCTGTCCACTCTCACTACTGGCTGCTTGGCTGGATGATTAGACAGTGGTAAGACGAGGAAGAGTCCATATGGTTGATTAGGAAAGATGTGTGTCATCTTCAATGCCTGGGTGGCCCCTGGGGAATCACTTTATGGACAGCTTCTCCAAGAATTGTATTTTTAATGATTAGAGGAAAGTGGTTCAAGATGACTATGAGTACAAGTCTGCATTGTCTTGATATTGTTGTATGAGTGAACCTATCTGGATGAATCCCTATATGTACCCTAATGAAGGTATCTGTACAGGCTATGTTCTGAGGATAAAAATAATGATATTCTGACCAATATGTGTACAATATTAATAATTAGAGTTATGTAACACATTTCTGTAAGACCTATTTTTCTGGTTCAGTGCCATAACCCTAAATATAAGTCTAAATCAAACTAATATTACCGAGACATTGGGTAAAGCTCCGAGTGCTTTTCTCTCAGCCATCTCCAATTGATCTCATGCCCATTTTTCAGCAGGTAGAGATGAAAAGGGCCTTTAGTGACCCTGTTGTTGGCTCAATGAAATGCCCCTGGGGCCACTGTCCTACATCTTTCACACAGCCAACTACTCATGGATTTCTGCCATGACAACCTTCTTGGAGGTTCCTGGAGAAGCAAAGAGAACATTATTATATGTCATTATGGGGTGAGAATTTGTGCTCATCTTATTTTTCAATCCGAAAGTGTCTGTCCAAAATGGTATCCTATTCCCTATATCGTTTAAGACAAGGCCTCTGGTGAAAACGTTGTTTTCTACCCGGTTCAAACTTAACCTTTGTTCGTTTCTCTCTTTCTGTCTCTCTCTCGATCTCTCTCTCTCTCTCTCTCTCCCTACCCTACCTCTCACACCCTCTCTTTCTTTCACTCTCTTTTCCTCTCCCCTCTCTCCTTAAAGTAATCTTTGACACACACATGTTCATAACCAGACAATATTGTTATTATTGCTGTGTTCCCGGGGCAGATGGGAGATGTTTTTCCTCCACCCTTGGGCAGGCAGCAGCTCTCCCCTTCCCCGATATGTCACTGTTGTTGTGTTAGCAGCACACTAGCCTCAGGCTGCTTTTGTATTGACCACTGTTCCCGTGAAGCCTCCTGAAGCCAATCACTAAACAACCTCTCAGGGCTGGCCCTAACTCCAGGCGATAGCATTGCCTGCCATCACAATACATTTCTGAATGAGAGTGAAAACATGAAACAGAATTGCATTGCTTTCGCTTATCTCCATATTGCCTATAATTAGTGTAATTTTGTATTTATTTAATTAATCACAAATACGCTGAGAGAGAGAGAGAGAGAGAGAGAGAGAGAGAGAGAGAGAGAGAGAGAGAGAGAGAGAGAGAGAGCAATACTCTTTACAGACTTAGACTGTCATTCTTACATGCCTGAGACTTTGTACATAACAACATACACAATTGTCATCTGGACCATGTTGTAGGTTACTCTATCAGTTGCACCAGAGAGGCTGTGGGGCAGGGGCACCACTGAAGAGTGTGGAATGACCTTGAGAGGGACAACTGGAGCTGTCCTTCATCCCCAACACAGACTATGGCTTTAAAATGTCAGTATTCCCTTCATACCTGAGCCAGTGGCCACTACCACAGGTGCATAGCACTACACTGTACCAGAGCTGCAGAACAGACCATGGGGCAGGCAGTAGTACAACCACAGACTGTAGAATGACACTGATAAGCATACAGATCATGGCTTTAGGGGCATGCACTCTGATACCCCAGCCCATGTCACACTCTTATCCAGGTGTCAGTGTTAAATTAGTTTTATATTGATGAGAATATATATGCAGGCCTCAGCCACTACCCTGAGAGCACTTGATTCAGTGTATCATGCAGCCCTCTGGTTCATTACAAATCAGAAACGTCTAACACATCATTGTGATCTCTACAGCGCTGTTGGCTGGTCGTCATTGACCTTGCGTAGGCTTAAACACTGGTATACACTGATTTATAAGGCCATATTGGGTAAAATGCCATTTTATCTCTGTTCTTTTTTAGTCAAGTCAGTAAATAAATATCAATTACGGTCCCATTCTGATTTGCTTCTAACAGTACCAAAAATTAGAACAGGTCATGGTAGAAATAGTTTTAGTTACTTAGCACCGTGGTCCTGGAATTATCTCCTGATCATTTTAAAATGTGATGATCTAGTTTCGTTGGTGGAGTTTAAACACTTAATCGATGTATATATCATAGATGTCACGCCTTGGTCATAGTATTTTGTGTTTTCGTTATATATTTGGTCAGGCCAGGGTGTGTCATGGGTTTATTTTGTTGTGTTTCGTATTGGGGTTTTGTAGGCATTGGGATTGCGGCTGAGTAGGGGTGTAGCATAGGTTTGGCTGCCTGAGGCGGTTCTCAATCAGAGTCAGGTGATTCTCATTGTCTCTGATTGGGAACCATATTTAGGTAGCCGGGGTTTCACTGTGTATTTTGTGGGTGATTGTTCCTGTCTTTGTGTTTGCACCAGATAGGGCTGTTTCGGTTTTCATTATTTCATTTCGTTAGTTTTGTAGTTTCTGTATGTATAGGTTTTCCTTCATTAAAATATATCATGAATCATCATCACGCTGCATTTTGGTCCGATCCTTTTTCTACCTCTTCGTCAGAGGAGGAGATAGAAGAGAGCCGTTACAATAGAAGAGTGTAACTGTTTTTAGGCCAGCTGTTTTTAGTCAAGATGTTTGTGTTTTTAATGTAATATGTAATTGTTGTACTGGATGTGTGTTTATAGTTTTGTTTAATGTTGTATTAGTGTATGTAAGTTGTTTTGTCTTAAACGTTGGAAAAGAGATGTTATCTCAATGAGAAAAAAACCTGTATAAATAAAGAAACACGTAAGTTGTCTACTCCGAATGGGAATGAACCCTCAGTCATACAACCGGTTTATCGAGAGGATATTATTCATTGGAGTTGGTGAGGAGAATCAGATTCAGTGAAGCGCTGCTTTAAGTGCTGGGATTCATGTTGATGTTTTTACTCCCCTGGTTTTAAACTATATACTGCTTTTTTAAGATTGAAGTTTAATATTTGATCATTTCATTGTGGTTGTTTTTGCTCTTTTTATAATTAATATCCTACCAAGTATGATAAACTGGGTCATATGACACATCCATGAGGTTTAAAGCTTTACTTATGGATGAGAGTAGGTTGTATCTTTCTATTTATTTAACTAGGCAAGTCAGTTAAGAACAAATTCTTATTTTCAATGACGGCCTAGGAACAGTGGGTTAACTGCCTGTTCAGGGGCAGAACGACAGATTTGTACCTTGTCAGCTCAGGGGTTTGAACTTGCAACCTTCCGGTTACTAGGCCAACGCTCTAACCATTAGGCTACCCTGCCACCCCTATAAATTATCTAAAATTCCGTATAGCATGTGACCTTGATCCCTTGGCTTGGATCAAAATCCTTTAATAGTAAAAGGCAGTAACATCTCCTAAGGAGTAGGAATGCAGCCAAATGTCCAGTGGTGAATATTATTAAATCAATAACATGGACTATGGATCATGAATTTCTCATTGGTTAAGAGAGAAAAAGGCTACTACTGTGATAGTTACACAGTTATCAACATAAATATTTCCTACCAATGTAGCAGCGGCATCTTAGAGAGAAGGCCAGTCAGCACCAGCCATCATAGCACTGCATGGCTAAAGGGCTGTAAACAAATCCAAGATGTCGGTCTCAACAACTCAAATCAAAGTTTGTTGGTCACATACACAGATTTGCAGATGTTATCGCAGGTGCAGTGAAATGCTTGTTTTTTCTAGATCCAACAGTGCAGTAATAATACTGGTAATAAGACCTAGCAATATAAAATAATATGCACATGAAATTTAAAATAAATAAATTAAGAAATATCAGAATGAGCCATGTCAGAGTCCAGAATATACAGTATATATATATATATATATATATATATATATATATATATATATATATATATATATATATATATATATATATATATATATATATATAATGGTGTGTAGACAGTAGTGACAGTATATGAATACAAAATGTGTGTACAGCGGTAGTTATATAGGATGAGCCATGACTAGAATACAGTATATACATCTAAAGTGAGTAAAACAGCATGTAAACATGATTAAAGTGACCAGTGTTCAATGACTATGTACATAGGGTAGCAGTCTCTGAGGTGCATTGTAGAGTATTGGGTGGTAGCCAGCTAGTAACAGTCACTAAGGTTCAGTGCAGGGTAGTGGGCAGAGGCAGGTTAGTGTTGACTGTTTAACAGTCTGATGGCCTGGATATAGAATCTGTTTATCAGTCTCTCGATCCCATCTTTGATGCACCTGTACTGTCTCCTCCTTCCAGGTGGTAGAAGGATGAAGAGGTCATGGCTCTGGTGGCTGAGGTCCTTCCTGTGACACTATTATGACACAACTTTAACCTCCCTGCCTGGTACAGGATTATGAAAGAGGCTTTGTTCCAGTGGGACACATTCAATTGGAGCAAGGTTAGAAAAGGACAGCTTCTCTTTCTCTGGCTTCACCACCAACTAGTGACGATAGTAGTTACTGTCCTGTAACCCTCCTGTGGTAGTTACCTTGTCTGGATTTCCGGTGCTGAGGCATAGACTACAACGTAGGATCAAGGAGTTAGTCAGCTGACAAAATATTCTGATACCACTTTTTAAGAGACCACCGGCCCTGACCAGGAAAACTCTCGGTCTATAGTTATCACCAGGGCACAGAGCCACTAGGGGAGGCAAAGTTTTTCCTGTTAAGGTCCCTTGTTCAGGAAATAATACTGACCTTAACCACGGTCTGAGAGCAGTATAGTCCCACAGTGGCAGACATACATTATGACTTAAACACTTATCGGTAGCCTTGAACACAACAACATATCATGCAGTCGTGACTGACCATGAAGATGAAATTCACCACAAATGATTTTCTTAGACTGTTGATGATTGGTTTTACCGTACCAATGAATGAAGTTAGTTACGGTGGAACGTCCATCCTGTTTCTCTTTTGATTATACCAAATCTAAAATAATAGACTGCAAAAGGCCTCTTGTACTTTGGTACGGTACAGTAAGTGTCCAATGACACACACACAGAAACATTGGATGAACCTATAGAAGCTATCAAATACCTTTCTGAAGCAGAGCTGTTTAATCCGGAATCCCTGACCATATTGCCAATGTATGTTTATCTCGATGAAGGACCTTCTCTGCCTTCCTCACTTCATTTTGTATCATCTGAGATTCCTAAAGATTGGAAAGCAGCGGCGGTCATCCCCCTCTTCAAAGGAGGAGACACTCTAGACCCAAACTGTTAACTTCTTGGTAACAGGGGGCAGTATTTTCACATCCGGATGAAATACATGCCCAAATTCAACTGCCTGCTACTCAATCCCAGAAGATAAGACATGCATATTATTAGTAGATTTGGATAGAAAGCACTCTGAAGTTTCTAAAACTGTTTGAATCATGTCTGTGAGTATAACAGAACTTATGTAGCAGGCGAAACCCTGAGGAAAAACCATTCAGATATATTTTCTTTAGGTCACTCTCTTTTCAATGGGGTTTCATTGGGTATTCAGAATTCTAAGGGACCTTCTTCCAATTCCTACCGCTTTCACTGGACGTCACCAGTCTTTAGAAATTGGTTGAGGTTTTTCCTTTGTGTAATGAAGAAGTAGCCCTGTTCAAAACGAGGGTCACTTCAAGTATACTGTTTGTTAGAGGAATGTGACCAGAAAGGTAGCGTCAGTTTGTTTTCTTCCTTTATTGAACACAGATCATCCCGTCTTCAATTTGATCGATTATTTACTTTTAAAAATACCTAAAGTTGTATTACAAAAGTAGTTTGAAATGTTTTGGCAAAGTTTACAAGTAACTTTTGAGATATTTTGCACATTGCACAAGTTGGAACCGGTGTTCATCTGGATAAAACACACCAAATAAATGAACATTTTGGATGTATATCGATGGAATTAATCGAACAAGGACCATTTGTGATGTTGAAACGAGCAATCCCGTATCCGGGATCGTAATTATAGCCTCAAGCTCATTAGCATAACGCAACGTTAACTATTCATGAAAATCGCAAATGAAATGAAATAAATATATTGGCTCTCAAGCTTAGCCGTTTGTTAACAACACTGTCATCTCAGATTTTCAAAATATGCTTTTCAACCATAGCTAAACAAGCATTTGTGTAAGAGTATTGATAGCTAGCATAGCATTAAGCCTAGCATTCAGCAGGCAACATTTTCACAAAAACAAGAAAAGCATTCAAATAAAATCATTTACCTTTGAAGAACTTCAGATGTTTTCAATGAGGAGACTCTCAGTTAGATAGCAAATGTTCAGTTTTTCCAAAAAGATTATTTGTGTAGGAGAAATCGCTCCGTTTTGTTCATCACGTTTGGCTAAGAAAAAAAACTGAAAATTCAGTCATTATAACGCCGATTTTTTTTCCAAATTAACTCCATAATATCGACAGAAACATGGCAAACGTTGTTTAGAATCAATCCTCAAGGGGTTTTTCACATATCTATTCGATGATATATCATTCGTGGAAGTTTGGTTTCTCCTCTGATCCACATGGAAAAACGCATGCAGCTGGAGATTACGCAATAATTTCGACGGGGGACACCAAGCGGACACCTGGTAAATGTAGTCTCTTATGGTCAATCTTCCAATGATATGCCTACAAATACGTCACAATGCTGCAGACAGCTTGGGGAAACGACAGAAAGTGTAGGCTCATTCCTTGCGCATTCACAGCCATATAAGGAGACATTGGAAAAAAGAGCATTCAAAATCTGGGGCATTTCCTGTTTGAAATGTCATCTTGGTTTCGCCTGTAGCATCAGTTCTGTGGCACTCACAGATAATATATTTGCAGATTTGGAAACGTCAGAATGTTTTCTTTCCAAAGCTGTCAATTATATGCATAGTCGAGCATCTTTTCGTGACAAAATATCTGGTTTAAAACAGGAACGTTTTTCATCCCAAAATTTGAATAGCGCCCCCTAATGCATAACTGGGACTTATTGGAGTGCCAACAGAAGAAGCTCGTCAAAGGTAAGACATGATTTATATTTTTATTTCTGCGTTTTGTGTCGCGCCTGCAGGGTTGAAGTATGCTTTTCTGTCTTTGTTTACAGAGGTGCTATCCTCAGATAATAGCATTGTTTGCTGTCGCCGAAAAGCCTTTTTGAAATCTGACATGTTGGCTGGATTCACAACACGTGTAGCTTTAATTTGGTATCTTACATGTGTGATTTCATGAAAGTTGGATTTTTATAGTAATTTATTTGAATTTGGCGCTCTGCATTTTCTCTGGCTTTTGGCCAGGTATCCCAGAGAGGTTAACTTCTTATGGCTAGGGGGCAGCATTTTCACGTTTGGATAAAAAGCGTGCCCAGAGTAAACTGCCTGCTCCTCAGTCCCAGTTGCAAATATATGCATATTGTTAGTATATTTGGATAGAAAACACTCTGATATTTCCAAAACTGTTTGAATGATGTCTGTGAGTATAACATAACTCATATGGCAGGTGAAAACCTGAGAAAAATCCAACCAGGAAGTGGGAAATCTGAGGTTTGTAGTTTTTGAACTCTTGGCCTATCGGATACACAGTGTCTATGGGGTCATTTTGCACTTCCTAAGGCTTCCACTAGATGTCAACAGTCATTTAGAAACGTATTTGAGGCTTCTACTATAAAGGAGGGGCTCATAAGGGTTCTTTGAGTCAGTGGTCTGGCAGATTGTCACGAGCTGGTCATGCGCATTCACACGAGAGGTAGCTCGCGTTCCATTGCTTTTCTGAAGGCAAAGGAATTCTCCGGTTGGAACATTATTGAAGATTTATGATAAAAAACATCCTAAAGATTGATTCTATACATCGTTGGACATGTTTCTACGGATTGTAACGGAACTTTTCGTCTGAACTTTTGCCTGGACCTGGCCGCGAGTCGTGAGTTTAGATTGTGTTCTGAACGCGCAAACCAAAAGGAGTTATTTGGACATAAATGATGGATTTTATGGAACAGATCAAACATTTATTGTGGAACTGGGATTCATGGGAGTGCATTTTGATGAAGATCCTGAAAGGTAAGTGAATATTTATAACGCTATTTCTGACTTATGTTGACTCCAAAACGGCGGATATCTTTTTGGGTTATTTTGTCTCTGATCGCTGTACTCAGAGTATTGCGTGATTTGCTTTTTCTGTAAAGTTTTTTTGCATTAATGCAACCGCTGTGTGTTCTCTATTTTGGTTAGGCCAGGGTGGGCATTCTAGTTTCTTTATTTCTATGTTTTCTATTTCTTTGTTTTGGGGGCAAAATATCAACCAGTGCAAAATTAAGAACCCACAAATGAAAGAGGGAAAAAAGGACTGCCTAAGTATGATTCCCAATCAGAGACAACGATAGACAGCTGCCTCTGATTGGGAACCACACACGGCCAAAAACAAAGAAATAAAAAACATAGACTTTCCCACCCAAGTCACACCCTGACCTACCCAAACATAGAGTAAAAAAAGGATCTCTAAGGTCAGGGCGTGACATACAGTGACTTCAGCACCCGTATCTACAAAAAAATATACTGCAAAGTTGTTAACCATCATGTTCACATATATTCCCTCCGATCATATGTACACCAGCTGAGATGGGACGTAAGAGGGGGTCTATTAGTTTCCCTCAACAGCATCCAGCAAACTCTGCTGCTGAAACGGAGAGAGCTTCTTAAATTTTTGCATCAGCATTGTGTCGTTGGGGCTGTTCTCTTGATTCCATTTTCCCTGAGGCGGATCCTGCTTCTCCTGGCCACTTCTCATAAAATCATGTTTACTTATCCGACATTCTCATTGCCAGTGACCAGAAATCCTGCGATATTGACATACTCCAGCTTTCTCTTCTGCTGAACGGATAATGTTGTTGGTTTCACTCTGAACCTGCACACCACTGATAACAGACAGTTTATTATGTTGATTGATGTCTCTGTTCAGTCTAGACAACCTGTCGATGATGTCACCGTAGTTTTGTCTCTCCCAGTCATTAGTTGTGGAAACAAATGTTTTTCGTAAATCATCAAATATGGATTGCCACAGCTGATGAGTGATTTCCCCATTTCTGGATGGAATTGAGTGTATCTTCATCTTCCATGTCAGGTAACCCACTGTGTCTAACCACCTCTGCTCTAAATCTTTCTTCAAATTCAACAAACTTTTATTTTGGTTTTTGAACACATTTGGTTATCTCTCCCCAATTGGTGGTTATATTGGCCAGACCTTTAAGGAAAACATGTATGGCTCTCCATCCATCAGCCACATTTTTCTCTTCACCACCCACAGCTCTATAAACCTTTTCTTCAAGTACACCATGTTCATGGTTGTTCAAAACAAAGGCTATCAACTGCAACCCATCATAAGGATGTGGATTGTCGAGTTTCTTATAACGCTTCAAATGGTCCCATGTTTTCATACCCACTTCTCTGGGATGTTTCAAAGTTTTCAACCATTCAGCCAACTGTTTAGGAGATGCTGATTTATGTGTGATTACTGTCACCAGGGGTTTGTCTTTACCACCTTTTACACCCTGTTTTCTGATTGGCCTAAGACATCGTTTGTCACCTCTGTCAGTGTCTGTTGACTCAAAGCCAGGCAATGCTGACCTGATGCTTGAAACGCGATCATCCTTGCACAACTCAGCCGGATTGAAGGAAGAAATAGTCCTCCACATGTTGGAGCCAAGTCTGTTTTTACAACCCTTGCCTGTAATTGTTGAATTTCTTCTTTCAAGGTTTTGATTTCCTTATCTCTCTGCAATGTCCTGTCATGATTCTCCCGAAATAATGTATCATCCCGTTCTCTTACTTCGGCTAATAGAGTTAAAGACCATAGTGTCTTTGTCAAGGAATTAGACGTTCTCTGTATTTTCCCCCAAGATTTATGTATAAATGAGACAGATTCCATATTCCATCTTTGTCGACAATGACAGAATATTTCTTTATTATCTCTTGCCTACACTCCTCTACTCTGAAATGGTTCTTCATATCACTAGACAGTGAATTTCAAATATTTTTCATGCTCACATCCAGAGGAGCTGTTCTACCCTTTTCCAGAGTGGTTTCTCACTAAACAATGGCATTATATTTACTTCAAAAGTTGTATAATATAAATCTCTATGTTTATATGTTTATATATACACAACTTTTTCATAGAGTACAAAGGAAGTATGTAATAGAACAAAAGACTTGAACCCTTAAACATCCCAGATACATATCACTCATTGCGTGCATTTATTTTAACATGATTTGGTTCTTTTAAAATGATATTGTTCTAGATTCACCCAGCAATTATGCCATCAATCAGGAGATTAAGAGTTGACTCTCCCAAAGTGGGTTGCGCTCTCTTTCTTCTGGATAAACACACAGCTGATAAGTTTTCTTGTTGTTGTTCTGACCAATTCATCCAGGCCACGGCACCAAATGTTAGCAATTTATGTTACTCTTCAATAACTCAGACCCGAAAGCAAATCAGGGGGAGGAAAATAGGTTAACTCGAAGAGAACAAATCATACAGGGAGGTAGATGGTCATTCTCCCCTGTCCTCAGTGATGCTCTCTCAGTGATTCTCTCCTGTGGTTCTCTCCAGTGATTCTCTCTCCAGAACAAAGAGACAGTATGTAGTTTTATAACCCAGCCCTAGCCTGTGGTTGACCAATGGTTGACCAAGTATCCTATTTCAGAAGACATATTCCTCCCATGTCTTTGAAACATTGATCAATAATTCCCTATTACGGAAATAACACTATTTCCATTGATCATTAGTTCTATTCTTGAACTCTGTCTTTGCGTTGTGTATTTATCTTCGACATATTCTTTCAATAACATGGATTGTCTTTTTCCTCTCAAGAAGGCAGAGTACCACATAGTTACATATGGGGAGAAAGAAATTGAAATCTTTGCCATTTGATCTTCTGTGTCAATCTGTTTGACATTTATAACGGTTTCAAATGAGAGGAAATGCATTACTTGTTTACCTTTATTTAACTAGTCAAGTCAGTTAAGAACAAATTATTTACAATGACGGCCTACCCCGAGCCAAATCCGGACGACGCTGGGCCAATTGTGTGCCACCCTGTGGGACTCCCAATCACAGCCAGATGTGATACAGCCTGGATTCGAGCCTCTTGCACAGAGATGCAGTGCCTTAAACTGCTGCACCTCTCTGGATCAAATGAGGAAGACATAAGGAAGCTCAATAGATCAAGCAATCAATGCAGACACAAGCTACCTTCAATCAGTGGAACATAAACATACAAGAATAATTTCATTGCTTTTAAAAACGCGACTGTTGTTGTTTACATCTTAGGACATAAGACCATTAAACATTCAGAAACCATGTGAGATGTCAGGTTTTACCTCCCCCCACACCCTTCTACTCCTCAAACTCATTCACCACATTGTAAGAGAAACTTTTTCAGCGGTGGGTGCCAGAGCTCCAACTGTGAGAGATGGAGCTGATTGATAAACCTTGAAGCCTGAAAGCATTTTCACGCTGTGCCATTAATCAGCTTCCTCTTTCTCTCCTGATTGGGAGAGCTATTTCATTTAAAAAGGCCTTGTGGGTTCATTGAAAGATAGGAGCAGACAAGGTTTTAAAGAGAAGAGATTGTGGTGTACAAAGTGGTGCTCTTATAAATGATGTAATTTCTAAGTGTAAAGTTAGCATTTGGAAGGAATTGGCGCGACTCTCGCTCACAATTTGAGTTAAAATCATGATGGTTAATGGCCTTCTTTTTATATAAGCGTAGAACTTGGTAAATGTAAAAAATGTTTAAAAATCATACTGTTTGTAAAGCAGTGCAGAACATCTTTGTGAATGGAGATATGGTAAAGGCCTGTGACCAGATGATATTACATCTCTTTGTCAACATGAAACACATGTAACACACTGGAAGTACATTGACACATATTGCATGTGTCCGGTTGTAAGTTAGATTCATTCTGAGGCATTCAAGTCAAATCCTACTGCTGTTAATGAATACGATCAAAGAGGGTTTCAGGACGCAGCAAATTGGCACACACCCAGTAAACTAACACTCTCCCAAATCTCGAAGAGTTAAACTGTGTGGCCTCCTTAGATGGTCACACCAAACAGCATCCCTACCCTAAACCTGCTCCGCTTTGGGTTGTTACACATTGATTCAAACTGCACAGCTTGGATGCATTTGCACACCGACATGCACCTATCAGCTGACGTGGCATCCCTGCACGCCACGTGTCCATTCCACTGTTTTACTTGCTGTATTGTATTTACTTTGCCACCATGGCCTTTTTTACCTTTTACCTCTCTTATCTCACCTCATTTGCTCACATTGTATATAGACTTATTTTTCTACTGTATTATTGACTGTATGTTTGTTTTACTCCATGTCTAACTCTGTGTTGTTGTATGTGTCAAACTTCTTTGCTTTATCTTGGCCAGGTCGCAATTGTAAATGAGAACTTGTTGTCAACTTGCCTACCTGGTTAAATAAAGGTGAAATAAAAAATAAATAAAATAAAATGTCTATATTTCAGGCCCAGGGTAGCATGTCTCAGGTAGCTGTACCCTTGAGTACATTAACATTTGAAAAGGGCACGCTCTCGAGAAACTGTGCAAAACAAGAGGGACATTCCCTGAAGGATTGTGAGAATGATTTAGGCAGAGTAGACACTTTTCGTGGGAGGTTACAGATTAGATGGCAGCCAGCCGCCATTGTTTGGTCAGCAAGGGTTAATAGTGGGTTTCAGCAGAATATATCAGGAGATAAACAGGCAGACAAATAGATAAAAGATGGCACCGGAGAAGAAGGCAGACGTTTTACTAGCCCCCAGCCGATTGTGCTTTTTTGTTCGTTTATTTGCGTTGTTTGTAACTTGTTTTTTTTTTTACTTATTTTGTACATAATGTTGTATCTACCGTCTCTTATGACCGAAAATAACTTCTAGACATCAGGACTGCGATTACTCACCATTGTTAACAGAATTCTTATTTTCCTTTCATGACTCTGACGATCCCGACGCGAAGGATATACTGCTTCCTCGAGAACAGGCCCGATCCCCGTGATCTGCGTGAAGAGGAGGCAGAGAAAGAGGGGTCGAAGGCCGTGCTGCCTTCTGAGAATTCGTAGGCGATCGAATAAACCCCCACTTCCCTCCATTCTGCTAGCAAACGTCCAATCTTTGGAGAATAAAATCAACGAGTTACGAGTTATTAAACTACCAATGGGACATAAACTGTAGTATCTTATGCTTCACGGGGTCGTGGCTGAACGACGACTATATCAGCATACAGCTGGCTGGTTATACAATGTACCGGCAGGATAGAACAGTGGCTTCTGGTAAGACAAGGGGCGGTGGTCTATGTATTTTTGTAAACAACAGCTGGTGCACAATACCTAAGGAAGTCTCGAGCTATTGCTCGCCTGAGGTAGAGTATCTCATGATAAGCTGTAGACCACACTACCTACCGAGAGAGTTTTCATCTGTGTTCTTTGTAGCTGTTGACATACCACCAAAGTCAGAGGCTGGCACTAAGACAGCACTGAATGAGCTATATTCCGCCATAAGCAAACAAGAAAATGTTCACCCAGAGGCAATGCTTCTAGTAGCCGGGGACTTTAATGCAGGGAAACTTATTAAATGCATTTGACCAAATTTCTATCAGCATGTAAAACGTGCAACCAGAGGAAAAAGAACTCTGGACCACCTATACTCCACACACAGAGAACAATACAAAGCTCTCCCTTTCCCTCAATTTGGCAAATCTGACCATAATTCTAACCTCCTCATTCCTGCTTACAAAAAAAAGCAGAAAGCATCAGTGACTAGATCAATAAAAAAAGTGGTCAGAGGAAGCAGATGCTAAGCTACAGGACTGTTTTGCTAGCACAGACTGGAATATGTTCAGGGATTCCTCGGATGGCATTGAGGAGTACAAATCAAATCAAAGTTTATTTGTCATGTGCACCGAATACAACCTTACAAAGAAATGTTTACTTACAGGCTCTAACCAATAGTGCAAAAAAGGTATTAGGTGAATAATAGGTAAGTAAAGAAATAAAACAACAGTAAGAAGACAGTGAAAAATAACAGTAGATAGGTTATATACAGTAGCGAGCCTATAAATGTAGCGAGGCTACATACAAACACTGGTTAGTCAGGCTGATTGAGATAGTATGTACATGTAGATATGGTTAAAGTGACTATGCATATATGATGAACAGAGAGTAGCAGTAGTGTAAAAGAGGGGTTGGTGGGTGGCGGGACACAATGCAGGTTAGCCAATGTGCTGGAGCACTGGTTGGTCGGGCCAATTGAGGTAGTATGTACATGAATGTATCGTTAAAGTGACTATGCATATGATAAACACTAATTTGTATAGCTTCACATTTCGTTCGTTGGTTTTTGTTAAGTGTTTCATTCATAAAAAGAGAATGTACTCATACCACACTGCGCCTTGGTCTCACTCATGCGACGATCGTGACAGCACTACCCTCTGTAGCACCTTGCGGTCGGAGGCCGAGCATCAGTCAGTCATTGGCTTCATCAATAAGTGCATCGATGACGTCGTCCCCACAGTGACCGTACGTACATACCCCAACCAGAAGCCATGGATTACAGGCAGCATCCGCACTGAGCTAAAGGCTAGAGCTGCCACTTTCAAGGAGCGGGACTCTAACCCGGAAGCTTATAAGAAATCCCGCAATGTCCTCCGATGATCCATCACACAGGCAAAGCGCCAGTACAGGACTAAGTTCCAATCGTACTACACCGGCTCTGACACTCATCGGATGTGGCAGGGCTTGCAGACCATTACAGATTACAAAGGGAAGCACAGCCGAGAGATGCCAAATGACACAAGTCTACCAAACGAGCTAAACTACTGTCTATGCTCGCTTCAAGGCAAATAACACTGAAACATGCATGAGAGCATCAGCTGTTCCGGATGACTGTGTGATCACACTCTCCTCAGCTGATGTGGGTAAGACCTTTAAACAGTTCAACATTCACAAGGCTGCAGGGCCAGACAGATTACCAGGACGTGTACCGCGAGCATGCGCTGACCAAGTGTCTTCGTTGACAATATTCAACCTCTCCTTGTCTGAGTCTGTAATACCAACATGTTTTAACTTCTTAGTTATCCCTTCACGCGACAGGATCGATTTGACAACACCCAGTGTAATAGTAGCGTGCCAAATTCAAAAACAGAAATACTCATAATAATAATTCATGTGTTATACATGGGTTTAAAGATGAACTTGCTAATCCAGCCAAAGTGTCAGATTTCAAAAAGGCTTTACGGTGAAAGAAAACCATGCTATTATCTGAGGGCAGGACCCCATCAAACATAAACATGAAAATCATAATTCAACCCACCAGGCACAACACAAAAGTCAGAAATAACATATAATTAATGCCTTACCTTTGAAGATCTTCTTCTGTTGGCACTCCAATATGTCCATTAAACATCACAAATGGTCATTTTGTTCGATAAATTCTGTTATTATATATCCAAAATGTCAATTTATTTGGCGTGTATGATTCAGATAATACACCGGTTCCAACTCACGCAACATGATTACACATTATCTAATTAGTTACCTGTAAACTTGATCCAAACACTTCAAACAACTTTCCTAATACAACTTTAGGTATTTTTAAATGTAAATAATCAATCAAATTTAAGACGGAATAAACTGTGTTCAATACCGGAGGAAAACAAAGTGGAGCGTGTTTCAGGTCACGCACCTCTAACAAACAGTACACTTCACTCGACCCTCGTTCGTTACAGGGCTACTTCTTCATTTCTCAAAGGAAAAACATCAACCAATTTCTAAAGACTGTTGACATCTAGTGGAAGCGATAGGAACTGCAAGCAACTTCCTTAGAATTCTAGATTCCCATAGAAACCCCTTTGAAAAGAGAATGACCTCAAAAAAACTGTCCTGGATGGTTGGTCCTCGGGGTTTCCCCTGCCAAATAAGTTCTGTTATACTCACAGGCATAATTTTAACAGTTTTAGAGACTTTAGAGTGTTTTCTGTCCACATCTACCAATTATATGCATAGCTTCTGGGCTTGAGTAGCAGGGAGTTTCGTTGGGCACACTTTTCATCCGGACGTGAAAAGAGTGCCCCCTAGCCTTAAGTTTAATTTAAGCAGACCACCATAGTGTAACGGCTTTCTTCTGTGGACAAAGGAGAGGACCAAAGCGCAGCGTGGTTAGTGTTCATCATGTTTAATAAAGACGGTAAACGTGAACACTACAAAATACAAAACAACAAATGTGAAAAACCGAAACAGTTCTGTCTGGTGCAGACACACGAAGACAGAAGACAACCACTCACAAAAACACAAAACAGGCTACCTAAATATGGTTCCCAATCAGTGACAATGACTAACACCTGCCTCTGATTGAGAACCATATCAGGCCAAACATAGAAACGGGAAAACTAGACAAACATAGAATGCCCACTCAGCTCACGTCCTGACCAACACTAAAACAAAGAAAACACAAAAGAACTATGGTCAGAACGTGACACATAGTCCCTGTGCCCAAGAACACTAAGGTAACCTGCCTAAATGATTACTGACCCATAGCACTCACATCTGTAGCCATGAAGTGCTTTGAAAGGCTGGTCATGGCTCACATCAACTCCATCATCCCAGAAACCCTAGAACCTCTCCAATTTACATCCCGCCCCAACAGATCCACAGATGAGGACATCTCTATTGCACGCCACACTGCCCTTTCCCACCTGGACAAAAGGAAAACCTATGTGAGAATCCTATTCATTGACTACAGCTTAGTGTTCAACACCATAGTGACCTCCAAGCCCATCAATAAGCTAAGGAACCTGGGACTAAACATCTCCCTCCTGTAACTAACTAGATCCTGGACTTCCTGACAGGCCTCCCCAGGTGGTAAGGTTAGGTAAAAACAAATCCACTATGCTGATCCTCAAAACAGGGGCCCCTAATGGGTGCGTGCTCAGTCCCCTCCTGTCCTCCCTGTTCACTTTTGACTGCACTGCCAGGCACGACTCCAACAACATCCTTACATTTGCCGATGACACAACAGTGGTCTGATCACCGACAACGGCGAGACAGCCTTTAGGGAGGAGGTCAGATGCCAGGATGACAAACTCTCTCTAAATGTGATCAAGACGAAGGACATGATTGTGTACTACAGGAAAAAGAGGACTGTGCACACCCACATGCTCATCGACAGGGCTGCAGTGGAGAAGGTTGAGAGCTTCAAGTTCCTTGGTGTCCACATCACCAACAAACTAACATTGTCCAAGCACACCAAGACAGTGATGAAGAGGGCACAACAAAACCTTTTCCCCTCAGGAGACTTCAAAGATTTGGCATCGGCCCTCAAATCTCCAAAAAGGTTCTTCAGCTGCACCAACGAGATTATCCTGACTAGTTGCATCACAGCCTGGTATGCCAACTGCTCCGCCTCTGACCGCAAGGCACTCCACAGAGTTGCGCGAACAGCCCAGTACATCACATTGGCCAAGCTTCCTGCCATCCAGGACCTCTATAGCAGGCGATGTCAGAGGAAGGCCCTAAAAATGGTCAAAGACTCCAGCCACCCTAGTCATAGACTGTTCTCTCTGCTACCGCACGGCAAGCGGTACCGGAGCGCCAAGTCTTGGTCCAAGAGGCTTCTAAACAGCTTCTACCCCCAAGCCATAAGACTCCAAAACATCTAGTCAAATGGTTACCCATACTATTTGCAGTGCCCCCCCCTCACCTCCTCTTTACACCACTGCAACTTTCTGTTATTATCTATGCATAGTTACTTGAATAACTCTACCTACATGTACATATTACCTCAATTACCTCGACACCGGTACATTGACTCTGTACCGGTAGCCCCTGTATATAGCCCCGCTATTGTTATTTACTGCTTCTCTTGAATTATTTGTTATTCCTATCTCATACTTTTTGGGGGGGTATTTTCTTAGAACTGCATTGTTGGTTAAGGGCTTGTAAGTAAGCATTTCACTGTAAGGTAACATTTGATTTGATTTGATTTAGTGGCAACAGAAGAACTTAAACCCTAAATCTTAGCCCTATTGTGTTGTGCATTTGCTGAGCACCTGTGCTGACAATGCAATATACAGTATATTGTTGAAACAGAAAAGGCATATTTATGAGAACATTGAGGAGACAAATTCAATTGTAGGCTTCTGTGTTGCAAAAAACAGGATGTTTAGTCTCTTACCAATCGTCCTTCTAGCTAAGAAGACATATTGGCTCATACATGAAGGACACAGGTATACAGTAATAATTTATCATCAGGTATTACAGGTGCTGAAATAATCAACTCCAAGAGACAAGATGTCTTTCAATAACCTTTGGATGATAGATTTCACCAAGCTTGGGACTTGAGACTCAGAGCTATCACGTATAGCTCACCACTGTGTGTGTGTGTGTGTGTGTGTGTGTGTGTGTGTGTGTGTGTGTGTGTGTGTGTGTGTGTGTGTGTGTGTGTGTGTGTGTGTGTGTGTGTGTGTGTGTGTGTGTGTGTGTGTGTGTGTGTGTGTGTGTGTGTCAGTGTGTGTGTCAGTGTGTCTGTGTGTGTGTGTGTGTGCATGGTTTATCAAGTACAGCTCATCACTCTGCGTCTCCATAGCGCCAGGGACACAGTCGTCACACCTACCGTGGAGTTATTTCCCATAACCCGTACCACCCTGAGGGAATAGACTATCAGCCGACAACACACTGCCTGCCACCTCCCACGGGCCCTGTCACACACAATCCTACACACACCCCTCATCCGCTATCAGATACTGTCATTCCTTCAATCAGCTAGCCCCAATGCTACTGAAGCTACTTATGCCAGAGGAGGCTTGTGAAGGGAGCATGGCTCACAATAATGGCTGAAATGGATTTAATGGAATGGTTTCGTTCCGAGCCTGTCCTCCGACTTAAACTGCCACCAGTCACCATTGGAAGTTTAGTTACCTGTATACAGGCTAAACAACGCAGAGCTGCATCTTGTCTGAGAACCATACAATGGTATTCCCTGACTCTCACACTCAATTCTTCAGCAGTCGATATCGAAGCTACTGTATGCTGGCCAAACAATGCAGTTCCAGACACTACTCAGTCACAATGGTATTCCTCTGCTGTTTGTGAGACCCTACATGAATTCCCTGGTATTCCCCACAGTATAGCGAGATGGCAGTGGAAGGGAGCAGTAGTTGTACACATCAGGGTTTCAACATCTGGTTGAATGCAACAGACCATGTCGTGAGCAGAGTGACTGATTGGCTGCCCTCATAGATGACTTAGGAAGTAAAGAATAAACAATGTGACTCACAGAAAGGACTGCACTTTCCGATGTCAAATTACTTAACATCATCTGAGAAAGATTAATAATATGTATCATTTTGATCTACAACACAAAACACTGTAAAAACTAATAAAATTGTAATTGTCACATGCTTCGTAAACAACAGGTGTGGACTATCAGTGAAATGCTTATGGGCCTTTCCCAACAATGCAGAGAGAAAGAACATGTTTAAATATAAAAAAGTTAAACACCTAATAATAAAAGTAATAATAGATACAGTACATAGTGAGTAATGATAACTTGGCTATATACAGTACAAAGGCGTACCAGTACCGAGTCAAATCGATGTGCAGGGGTATGAGTAAATTGAGGTAGATACAGTACCTTCAGAAAGTATTCACACCAGTGTTAAATTTGAGCCAGATCCTGTACCTCTCAGTGTCAGTTCTCATTCTAATTCTAATTAAAGCGATCAAAGTTTATTCGAGTTGCCTCTTCTTTAATTCTCTTTTTATGATCTCTCTCCCTTTCTCTGCTCTGATAGAAATGAGCCTGCAACTCTCATCTCTCCAGCATTGCACTTCATAATTTATTTCCTTATAGAGCCGTGCGAAGGGTTCTGGAGGAGCTGCAGCACACCTGATGATTTGAAATACATTTTCCAAAGTTATAGAGACTATCAGCCTGTTCATAAAGAAATGAAATAATTCAGAATAGCCTACTGCACCATGAGAAGTACAAAACTTTGCTACAGAGTACAAAGAGCTTATTTTAAAAATAGCCTCGCTGTGCAGTGTAAGCCAATAACAAGGCATAGCCTACAGTCGGGAACACAAGGCAAACCTGTCAGTGAAGAAACAGCATGCAGACAAAACTGGCCTTCCGCAATATTTCAAAAGTCTACAATCGCGGGAAAACACAGGTTGGAAAGCAAATGGTTCCTACTGAAAAGAGAAGACTGAGATCTGTCAGCTGTAGGATACCAAAATACTTGATCAACTTGTCTTCCAAATATTGTTTTACAAAGTAAAACAAGAGAGAGAGAGAGGCTTTTGGCACTGGCGCATATGGCATCACTAGCAAGTGAGCTGCGTATCATTGGGTGAGTCAGTGAAACTGGAAAGCTTTTTTATATTATAGCATACAATATGTCTCCACACACCTAGGCATAGGCTATTGATGGATTCAAGACAAGGTCGTTTTCATTGATCTCAGATTCTCAGTTTGTCAGTGTCAAAGTAGCCTGTCATTTCGGTCATTTGTGTGGTATTATGGTGTTTTCAAGACAACTGGGAATTTAGAAGAAAAAAAATAGGTTGAATCATGACGTCGTGGTCTTCAGGTCGGAAAGTCAGAGCTCTAGAAAGAGGCCAGAGTTTCCCATTTGGAATTCCGAGTTGAATGACTTTTCAAAACTAATTTTCCTAGTCGGAGCTCGTTTTTTTTCCAACTTCCCAATTGTCTTGAACACATTGAAGTCGGAAGTCTTTTTTCCGGAACCCTAGGCCACAATATTGTTTTCCCATATGTGCAACTTCTGTAAATGCCTTTACTCTACTGCTCTAAGCCACTATGTAAATGTGATGACATGCATGCAATGATTTATTATAAAAGTGATTTTTTATTTATTTATGTAAATGTGATGATATGCATGCAATGATTTATTATAAAAGTGATTTTTTTCAATTCCAATGTATTTTCTCCCCAGGTCACCCTCTAATGCTCACTTTTTCTTCCGGCACCTCCCGAATTACAAATTAAGCACTGATTCACAACCCTTGTAACAGCCTGAATTTAACCTAGATTAAATTGAGATGTTTTGTCACTGGTCTACACACAATACCCCATAATGTCAAATTGGAATTATGTTTTGATTATTTTTTACTAAAGAATTTAAAAAATTGAAGCTGAAATGTTTTGAGTCAGTAAGTATTCAACCCCTTTGTTATAGCAAGCCTAAATAAGTTCAGGTGTAAACATTTGCTTAACAAGTAACAATAAGTTGCATGGACTCACTCTGTGTGCAATAATAGTGTTTTTATGATTATGTCCTCTTTGTACCCTAAACATCTGTACGGTCCATCAGTCGAGCAGTCAATTTCAACCACAGATTTAACCACAAAGACCAGGGAGGTTCTGCAATGCCATGCAAGGAAGGGCATCTATTGGTAGATGGGTAAAAATAATGAAAAAAGCAGACAATGAATATAGCTTTGAGCATGGTGATGTAATTAATTACACTTTGGATGATGTATAAATGCAACCAGTCACTACAAAGATACAGGTGTCCATCCTAACTCAATTGCCGGAGAGGAAGGAAACCACTCAGGGATTTCACCATGAGGTCAATGGTGACTTTAAAACAGTTACAGATTTTAATGGCTGTGATAGGAGAAAACTGAGGATGGATCTACAACATTGTTCCACAATACTAACCTAATTGACAGAGTGAAAAGAAGGAAGCCTGTACAGAATACAAATATTCAGTATGCTTTCCACCAGACACTGGGAGAGGAATTCACCTGAAAGCAGGACAATAACCTTAAACACAAGGCCAAATATACACTGGAGTTGCTTACCAAGAAGACAGGAACATTCACTGAGTTGGGAAGTTACAGTTTTGATTACGGTTTTGAATTAAATCTATGGCAATGTTGAAAATGTTTAATCCATTTTGAATTCAGCCTGTAACACAACAAAATGTGGTCAAGGAGTATGAATATTTTCTGAAGGCACTGTATGTACTAGGAATAAAGTGACAGATCGTAAACAGTAGCAGCAGCGTATGACAATGAGTAAAACATTTTTAGCAAAAAGGGTCAATGCAGTAGTTGAATAGTTAACCAAATAGCTAACCAAGCAAACTATTTAGCAGTCTTATGGCTTGGGGGTAGAAGCTGTTCAGGATCCTGATGGTTCCAGATTTGTTGCATCGGTACCACTTGCCTTGCAGTAGCAGAGAAACAGTCTATGACTTGGGTGACTGGTATAGAGATCCTAGATGACAGGGAGCTCGGCCCAGGTGATATACTGGGCCGTCCGCACTACCCTCTGTAGCACTTTGTGGTCGAATGCCAAGCAGTTGCCATACTAAACAGTGATGAAGCCAGTCAAGATGCTCTAAATAGTGCAGCTGTATAACTTTTTGAGGATCTGAGGACCCATGCCAAATCTTTTCAGCCTCCTGAGGGGGAAGAGAGGTTTTCGTGCCCTCTTCACGGCTGTGTTGGTGTGTTTGGACCATGATAGACACTTAGTGATGTGGACAACGAGGAACTTGGAGCTCTCAACCAGCCCCGCCAAAGCGCCGTCGATGTGAATGTGAGCGTGCTTGGCCCTTTGTTTCCTGTAGTCTTGCTGACGTTGAGGGAGAGGTTGTTGTCCTGGCACCGCACTGAAAGGTCTCTGATCTCCTCCAAATAGTCTGTCTGATCGTGGCCGGTGATCAGGCCTACCACTGTCGTGCCGCTGGCATACTTAATGATGGTGTTGGAGTAGTGAGCGGCCACACAGTTGTGGATGAACATTGAGAACAGGAGGGACTAAGCATGCACCCCTGAGGGGCCCCTATGTTGAGGGAAAGCGTGGCAGGTGTGTTCTTACCTACCCTTACCACCTGGGGGCGGCCTGTCAGGAAGTTCAGGATCCAGTTACAGAGGGAGGTCTTTCGTCCCAGGGTCCTTAGCTTAGTGATGAGTTTGGAGGGCACTATGGTGTTGAACACTGAGCTGTAGTCAATGAACAGCATTCTCACATAGGTTGTCTTTTGTCCAAGTGGGAAAGGAAAGTGTGGAGTGTAATAGAGATTGTGTCATCTATGGATCTGTTTGGGCTGTTGACCTGCCTTTCAAAGCATTTCATAGCTACAGATGTGAGTGCTACAGGCCAGTCATTTAGACAGGTTACCTTGGCGTTCTTGGGCACTATGGTGGTCTGCTTGAAACAAGTAGGTATTACAGACTGGGTAAGGGACAGGTTGAAAATGTCAGTGGAGACACTTGCCAGCTGGTTAACGTAGCTGTTGACCTGTTTAAAGGGCTTACTCAAATCACACAGTTGTCTGGAACAGCTGGTGCTCTCATGCGTAGTTCAGTGTCACTGGCCTCGAATTGAGCATATAAGGCATTCAGCTTGTCTAGTAGGCTCGCGTCACTAGGCAACTTTCGGCTGGGTTTCCCTTTGTAATCTGTGAGCCCTGCAAGCTCTGCCACATCTGACGAGCATCAGAACAGTTGTAATAGGATTCGATCTTAGTCCTGTATTGACTTTGCCTGCTTGATGGATCGTCAGAAGGATTCCTTATAAGCATCCGGGTTAGTGTCCCATTCCTTGAAAGTGTCAGCTCTAACCTTTAGCTCAATGTGGATGTTGTCTGTAATCCCTGGCTTCTGACTGGGAAATACAGTGCATCCGGAAAGCATTCAGACCCCTTCAATTTTTTCACATTTAGTTACGTTACGGCCGTATTCTAAAATGGATTAAATTGTTGTTTTCCCTTATCAATCTACACACAATAGCCCATAATGTCAAAGCCAACACATGTCAAAATACAAATAAAATAAAAAAACGGAAATATCACATTTACATAAGAATTCAGACCCTTTACTCAGTACTTTGTTGAAGCACCTTTTGTCAGCGATTACAGCCTTGAGTCTTCTTGAGTTTGACGTTACAAGCTTGACACACCTGTATTTGGGGAGTTTCTCCCATTCTTCTCTGCTAATCCTCTCAAGCCCTGTCAGGTTAGATGGGGAGTGTCGCTAAACAGCTTTTTTCAGGTCCCTCCAGAGATGTTAGATCGGGTTCAATTCCAGGATCTGGCTGGGCCACTCAAGGACATTCAGAGACTTGTCCTGAAGCCTCTCCTACGTTGTCTTGGCTGCGTGCTTAGGGTCATTGTCCTGTTTGGAGGTGAACCTTCATCCCAGTCTGAGGTCCTGAGTGCTCTGGGGTAGGTTTTCATTAAGGATCTCTCTGTAATTTGCTCTGTTCATCTTTGCCTCGATCCTGACTAGTCTCCCAGTCCCTGCCACCGAAAAACATCCCCACAGCATGATGCTGCCACCACCGTGCTTCAACGTAGGGATGGTGCCAGGTTTCCTCCAGACGTGAAGCTTGGTATTCAGGCCAAAGAGTTCAATCTTGGTTTCATCAGACCAGAGAATCTTGTTTCACATGGTCTGAGAGTCCTTTAGATGCCTTTTGGCAAACTCCAAGCGGGCTGTCATGTGCATTTTACTGAGGAATGGCTTCTGTCTGGCCACTCTACCATAAAGTCCTGATTGGTAGAGTGCTGCAGAGATGGTTGTCCTTCTGGAAGGTTCTCTCATCTCCACAGAGGAACTCTGATGCTCTGTCAGAGTGACCATCAGGTTCTTGGTCACCTCCCTGACCAAGGCCCTTCTCCCCCGATTGCTCAGTTTGGCAGGGCGGCCAGCTCTAGGAAGAGTCTTGGTGGTTCTAAACTTCTTACTTTTAATGGAGTCCACTGTGTTCTTGGGGACCTTCAATGCTGCAGAAGGGTTTTTGTACCCTTCCCCAGATCTGTACCTTGACACAATCCTGTCTCGGAGCTCTACGGACAAATCCTTCGAACTCATGGCTTGGTTTTTGCTCTGACATGCACTGTCAAATGTGGGACCTTATATAGACAGGTGTGTGCCTTTCCAAATCATGTCCAATCAATTGAATTTACCACAGGTGGACTCCAGTCAAGTTGTAGAAACATCTCAAGGATGATCAATGGAAACAGGATGCGCCTGAGCTCAATTTTGAGTCTCATAGCAAACAGTCTGTACATTTATGTAAATGAGCTATTTCTGTTTTTAAATGTGCAAAAAATTATGAAAACTTGTTTTCACTTTGTCATTATGGGGTATTGTGTGTAGATTGATGAGGAAATTGTTTTATTTAATCAATGTTATAATAAGGCTGTAAAGTAACAACATTTGAAAAAAGTCAAGGGGTCTGAATACCTTCCGAATGCGTTGTATACGTATGGTCACCATGGAGATGACATCATCGATGCACTTATTAATTATAAGCCGGTGACTTCATAATGAGTCCAGGAACATATTCCAGTCTGTGCTAGCGAATCTGTCCTGTAGCGTAGCATCCGCTTCATTGCACCACTTCTGTATTGAGCGCGTCACTGGTACTTCCAGTTGGACTTTTTGCTTGTAAGCTGGAATCAGGAGGATATGGTCAGATTTTCCAAATGGAGGGCGAGGGAGAGCTTTGTATGCTTGTCTGTGTGTGTAGTAAAGGACAGGGCGAGGGAGAGCTTTGTATTCTTGTCTGTGTGTGTAGTAAAGGACAGGGCGAGGGGGAGCTTTGTATTCTTGTCTGTGTGTGTAGTAAAGGACAGGGCGAGGGAGAGCTTTGTATTCTTGTCTGTGTGTGTAGTAAAGGACAGGGCGAGGGAGAGCTTTGTATTCTTGTCTGTGTGTGTAGTAAAGGACAGGGCGAGGGAGAGCTTTGTGTAGTAAAGGTGATCTAGCATTTTATTTCTGCCTCTAGTTGCACAGGTGATACGCCGGTAGAAATGAGGTAAGCCAGTTTTCAGTTTTCCTGCATTAAAATCACTGGTCACTAGGAAAAGGGTTCATCCTTGGCAGAGTCTTCCATAAGACTGAGTGAAGTGTTCATATTTATACTTCAAATGTTCCTATTTCCCCTCCAGCACCTCACCATCTTGTAGGGTCTTGGGAGGGAGGACGCGAGGAGTCAGGGAAATGTAATTGAGAATCTACCTTGGCCTCTGTTGGTTTTCTTTGAAATTTCTTTCTGTTATGAAAAGTGCTATAGAAGTTCAATAAATAATTATTAATTATTATAAATCTCCTGTGAGATAAGATGAAGGTATTTCCCTAAGATGATTTCATATAGATTGGAGGGAAATAAATATTTGATGCACCACAACACTGGAGAAAACATACGGTACATGATACCATTACTGTGGAATATCTTTTGATGCCTATGAATCTGGTATCACAACTCCCTTACCAATCTTGAATTAATGACACATACCTGCCTACTATTCATGATGTGTTGGTTGTTGTGCAGTTACAGTATATAAATAGCACATGTGCACCCAACATTGTGACACTGAGGTGTGAAAATACAGAAAAGTTAAAGTAATCAAATCCCTTCCCTTTTGGCTGTCTAAAGTATGTAATATACAGCATATATTTGACAGTTGTATACAAACACTGCAAACTTCTACTTGATCATTTGCCTCTTTCTATACCTGCCATTTAGAAAATGTCACAGTATGCAAATGTTTCACAAATGATTTATCTCACTGGTGTTAAACCTTTCCGGCTGCATTTAAAGAGGTTGCTTGTGTATATGACGAGGAGGCTTGTATAGTTCAATTCATTCTAACTTTACAACATAGCATGCAGTTTTTAAGCTAGGTTCTTACAAGCAGCGTAATTTGAATTCTGGTCGTGCTCTTGGCAGTCCAATAGAGGACAGTTTAAATCTAAATCTTCTGTCTGGCAGCTTCACTAATAAGTGACAGGCAATGGAGCAAAGCGCCGCCCAAATTAAATTCCTTTTAAGTGGCTGCCACTTTGTGATTGGGCTTAATATGCACATTTAGAAAGTAAATAGTTCCACAATCAAAGCCTCTGAAATTAATTTTGTCCCCAGATAGTAGGTGTAAGAACATTAGGCACCCCAAGTATAAGAATATATATATTTTTGTGTTTCAGATGATAAAATAGAAAGTGATACAATTTGAAAAGATCATCCTTATTAATAACACTGGGTATGTTGACAAGCATTGAACTTAACACTGAAAATATTACTGTAGGTTCTACTTGAAGTGTGTGTGTGTGTGTGTGTGCGTGCGTGTGTGTGAGTGTGTGTGGGTGTGTGCATGCGTGAATCCAACTTGTGCTAAATTAAAATGTATCCATAGTAGCCAAGAGGATGACACTGATGAGAGAATCAAGGCACAAAACAACAATTCAAGTTTTGTATTATCATTGGACAACACTGACATCAAGTGACAGCTTGCTACCATTGCATAAGACTGACTGACAACAAGACTGTAATGCAGAAAGACGTGAGTCAAGTTAACATGTTTGGTGGGTAGATAATATGGTAAAGATACAGGTCATACATCCGGGTCTTGAAATAGTATAACCCTTTACAGGACAGCAACCTCTTATATGGGGAAGTAGTGGGATGTCTTGCATCCTATTTACACACACATACCATGCTCGGTTGCTGTTTCCTCAAACAACTCTAAGCAACCAATCATACTTGTCACCAGAGCCATCCCACTGGGTAGACACTGGTTGAGATAATGTTATTTCTATGTCATTTCAATGAAATTGAGTTGAACCAACGTGGAATAGACGTTGAATTGACTGGGACGGGATGGAGCACATGTTGTTACCACTATCATATAATTAAGCAATAATGCACAAGGGGTGTGGTATAACCACCCAGTTTATAATCCTTTTTATAAATTGGGTGGTCGAGCCCTGAATGCTGATTGGCTGACAGCCGTGGTATATCAGACCATATACAACGGGTATGACACAACATGTCTTTTTACCGCTCTAATTACTTTGGTAACCAGTTTATAATGGTAATAAGGCACCTCAGGGGTTTGTGGTATATGGCCAATATGCCCCGGCTAAGGGCTGTTCGCCCCGGCTAAAGGCTGTGTCCAGGCACTACGCTTTTCGTTGTGCGTAAGAACAGCTCTTAGCCGTGGTATATTGGCCATAAACCACACCCCCTTGGGCCTTATTGCTTAATTGTTCTTTACAGTTAAACTCTGAGTTCAGTAAATATGTGGGTATGATGTTCCCTTCTGAGGGGGATCAAAACAATAGCGATGTTGTCACGCCCTGACATTAGAGAGACTTTTTATTCTCTATTTTGGTTAGGTTGGGGTGTGACTGGGGCGGGTGTTCCTATCTAGGTGTTTTATTTCTATGTTGGCCTGGTATGGTTCCCAATCAGAGGCAGCTGTTTATTGTGGTCTCTGATTGGAGATATATATTTAGGCAGCCATTTCCCCACTGTGTTTTGTGGGATCTTGTTTTGAGTTAGTGCATGTGGCACCTCTGATGTCACGGTTCGTTGTTTGTTTCTTTTTGTTTTGAAGTATCGCGTAAATAAATATGTGGAACTTTAATCACGCTGTGCCTTGGTCCGTCTCTCCACAAAACCATGACACAAGATCCCACCACAACAGGACCAAGCAGCATGCCCGGGAGGAGAAGGTATCCCGGACTTGGGAGGAAATCATGTCAGGACACGAAAGCCTTCCTTGGAAGCAGACGCAAGGAGAGAAGGGAGGACAGCGACGACACCAGGGTTCGCGGCCACAGAGAAAGCCCAAAAGACAGCCCGAAAACAAATCGTGAGGGGGCACACTGGGTGGGCGCCGGAGCTAGTGGTCGACCAGCGGAGAGGGCCAGAGCCTGTGTGGGAGTTGATAGAGGAAGGTAATGAGAGATGCCGGAGAGAGGTTTTGGCAAGGAGAATGCTGCAGCGCAGGTGCGCTGAAGAGCGCCTTCTCAGCACGGCACCATCTGTGCCAGCTCTACACACCAAGACTCCAGTATGCCTTCACAGCCCAGTATGTCGTGTGCCAGCTCCCCGCACTCGCCGTGCGAAGTGTGTCATTGTTCCGGTACAATTTGTGCCGGCTCTATGCACCAGGTCTCCAGTGCGCCTCCACAGTCCAGTACATCCTGCGCCAGCTCCCTGCACTCGCCGTGCGAATTGTGTCACCGTTCCGGTACAATTTGTGCCGGCTCTACGCATCAGGCCTCCAGTGCGCCTCTCCAGTCCGGTACGTCCTGTGCCTGTTCCCCGCACTCGCCCTGAAGTGCGTGTCACCAGTCCGGTGCCACCTGTGCCAGCTCCACGCACCAGGCTTCCAGTGCGCCTTCCCAGTCCGGTGCATCCTGTGCCTGCTCCTCGCACTCGCCCTGTGCCGGCTCCACACACCAGGCTTCCGGCGACGGTCCCCAGTCCAGAGCTTCCGGCAACGGTCCCCGGTCCGGAACCTCTGGCAACGGTCCTCGGTCCGGAACCTCCGGCGACGGTCCCTGGTCCGGAACCTCCTGCGACGGTTCAAGGTCCGGAATCTCCTACGACGGTCCACGGTCCGGAACCTCCTGCGACGGTCAGCGTTCTGGAACCTCTGCGACGGTCAACGTTCCGGAACCTCCAGCGAGGGTCAGCAGTCCTGAGCTTCCAGGCAAGGCGTCCAGTCCCGCTCCATGGCAGGAGCCTTCCTCTGCACCGGTGCCTAGTGCAAGCACGGTGTCCAGTCCCGCTCCAAGGCCGGAGCCTTCCTCTGTGCCGATGCCCAGTCCAGGCACGGTGGCCAACTCAGCTCCATGGCCGGGGCCCTCCTCTGCGCCGATGCCCAGTCCGGGCACCGCATCCAACCCGGCTCGATGGCCCGACTCATGGTCTGTACGGGGGGCAAAGACCCGCACCGGAGCTACCACTGACACTAGTCACCCCCCCTACCTACCCTCCCCAGTTGGTTTCAGGTTTTGGGGGGGGGGGGGTGTACTGTCACGCCCTGATCGTAGAGAGCATTTTTATTGTCTATTTTGGTTAGGTCGGGGTGTGACTAGGGGAGGTGTTCCTATCTAGGTGTTTTATTTCTATGTTGGCCTGGTATGGTTCCCAGTCAGAGGCAGTGTCACAAATCTCGCGGAAGATGGTGCCTCCTCCTGTTCGTCGCCGGCATACTAGCTGCCACCAATTCCCTTTTCTGTTTCATTTAGTGTTGTCTGATTAGTTGCACCTGTTTCTTGTTTAGGTTTTGGTTTTGGGCTAGGCCCGCCGGCTTTTGTGCAGGCTTGTTTTTCTGTTATTGGTGTGTGTGATTTTTGTGGATTTTATTTCCCGAACCGTTTCGTCCTGTTTGTTTTGGACTGGGTCTTTTAGCGCCTGTGTGTGTGGCATTGACCGATACTCTGTTGCTTTGGTAATAAATATATCCACGTATCTAACTACCCTGCTCAATGCGCCTGACTCCTCCACCCACTACTTCTAGAAGTCCTGACAGAAGCCCGCACCATACCATGGAGTCAGCAAGAGCAGCGACCACCCCTCTTCCATCGATGGAGGAGCTCGTCCTCCACTACCACCACCGGTGCAGCTTCCGGGAGGACATCCACAGGGAGCTAGCTTGTCGGGAGCTAGCTCTCCCTCGACGAACTCATAGACTTGTCGATCCGGCTGGACAACCTGCTAGCTGTCCGCGGGCGTTCAGAGGGGGTCCTGTCAGTTCCACCTCCCAGCCCTCCCGTTCCAACTCTGATGGAGTTGGGAGGAGCTGCATCAAGGGGGACCGGAGGAGGAGGCTCCTCCTGCACCTACTGCGGGCGGAGAGGACACACTTCGGACCGGTGCTGGAGGAGTCCGTCTGGAAGTCGAGATGGCAGGCGGAACACTTTTCGCTAGTCGATTCAGGCGCAGCTGGGAGTTTTATGGAACACGGACTCGCCCGTAAGTTGGGGATTCCGTTGGTGCCGATAGACCCACCCTTCCCCGTGCACTCCTTAGATAGCCGACTGTTAGGGTTAGGGCTGGTCAGGGAGGCCACGGTTCCGCTGGACGCAGGGGGATCATAGGGAGCAGACCAGTTTCTACCTTATCGATTCACCTGCGTTTCCAGTGGTGTTGGGGATTCCCTGGCTGGCTATTCACAATCCCCTCATTTCCTGGAGACAGGGGGCTCTTCAGGGGTGGTCAGAGGAGTGTTCAGGTAGGTGTATAGGAGTTTCCATTGGTGCCACATCGGTGGAGAGTCCAGACCAGGTTTCCACTGTGCTCATTCCCCTAGAATATGCCGATTTGGCTATCGCTTTTTATTTAAAAAAGGCGACCAAATTACCACCCCATCGACGGGGGGATTGCGTGATAAACCTCCAGGAGAACGCTGCACTTCCCAGGAGTCACATGTACCCATTGTCACAGGAGGAGACGTTGGCTATGGAGACATATGTCACGGATTCTCTGAGACAGGGGTACATTCGGCCCTCCATGTCACCCGTCTCCTCGAGTTTCTTTTTTGTGAAAAAAGGGAGGGAGGACTACTTCTCATCACTATGGCAGTGGAATCATTCCACGGAGCGCGTTTTTTCACGAAACTGGACCTCAGGAACGTGTATAATCTGGTGCGTATTCGGGATGGAGACGAGTGGAAAACCGCGTTTAGTATCACATCAGGCCACTATGAGTACCTCGTCATGCCATATGGGTTAAAGAATGCTCCAACCGTCTTTCAATCCTTTGTAGATGAGATTCTCAGGGACCTGCACGGGCAGGGTGTGGTGGTATACATTGATGACATCTTGATCTATTCTGCCACATGCGCTGCGCATGTCTCCCTGGTGCGCAAGGTACTTGGGCGACTGCTGGAGCATGACCTATACGTCAAGGCTGAGAAATGTGTGTTCTCCAAACGAGCCATTTCCTTCCTGGGTTATCACATTTCCACCTCGGGGGTGGTGATGGAGTGTGACCGCGTTAACGCCGTGCGTAATTGTCCGACTCCGACCACGGTAAAGGAGGTGCAGCGTTTTTTAGGGTTTGCCAATTACTACCGTAGGATTATCCTGGGTTTTGGCCAAGTGGCAACTCCTATTACCTCACTGCAGAAGGGGGGTCCGGTGCGTTTTTGTGCGGGCTTGTTTTTCTGTTATTGGTGTGTGTGATTTTTGTGGATTTTATTTCCCGAACCGTTTCGTCCTGTTTGTTTTGGATTGGGTCTTTTAGCGCCCGTGTGTGTGGCGTTGACCGATACTCTGTTGCTTTGGGAATAAATATATCCACGAATCTAACTACCCTGCTCTCTGCGCCTGACTCCTCCACCCACTATTTCTAGAAGTCGTTGTTTATCGATGTCTCTGATTGGGGATCATATTTAGGCAGCCATTTCCCCACTGTGTTTTGTGGGATCTTGTTTTGAGTTAGTGCATGTGGCACCTCTGGTGTCACGGTTCGTTGTTTGTTCCTTTTTGTTTGGAAGTATCGCGTAAATAAATATGTGGAACTTTAGTCATGCTGAGCCTTGGTCCGTCTCTCCACACAACCATGACAGATGTTGACAAGAACACGTTCCTGATGAACCAGAAATATCACATGGAGTACTGCAACAGCTTAAGGTGATCATGAACTAATGAATTAATTAGATATAACTGAGAGATGATTGATTGTTTACAAATGTACAGACATCTATAGAAAATCTGATTTAAAATGTAGGGCTCTATTTCAACAACCTAACTCAATGGTAAATCTTAGAGCTGGCGATAGTGTTATAGGTTCGGGAGTGTGTCAGAAATATTTTTGCTGTTTTCACAACCATAATTATCGGCACAATACTGTAGCTGGTGGTGGCTTGTGGGTGTGTCGACGCTTGGCCCCTCACTGGACAATCAGAACGTGCTCCCTGGTTAAACATGTGGTTGCTTGTCTATTTACGGTCTTTTATGTATTGCGTTGTCACGAATTTCAATTCGAATGTTAGTCCTTTGTAGCCTAGTTCGTTAATAAACCAGCCCCCATATTTGCTAAGTATGTTGAACATTTTCAGTCCACTTTGTTCGAATTGCATTTCTTCAATATGGAAATAGATTGTTAAACATGGGCTATAGCCTTCACACTGATATAGGGGCTGGGCCTACTGGAAATTGCAATCTGGACATGCCAAACATAGTCAATAAGCAAGATTAAATTCACTAGGCTATTGATGAGAACTAAAAGATAATGTATAATTCTAATCAAATTCTAAATCAAACGAAACAACAATAGGAGGTTCCTAAATACAGTTAAAGGCACCATAATTGCTCCATGTGGGCATATAATAAAGCCAGTTTAGACCATGAAAGTTACATCCAAACTTTTCACAGGAGCTGGATAAATATGCAATATAAAGATAAATGGGGAATGTTCACTCGCTGTTATATTGCTTGCAAATGTAATATTGTAAGATCATATTTGCACTTCTCCAAAAATAGGCCTAGCAGATGAAATTGCATTGCATTCGAGACATGTACGTGTAACAGTACTCTTCTAGCGTTGCGTACAATCAATCATCGACACGAACTCCAACGTGTAGCTCCAGTCATGGAGATTTATTCTGATAGAAACAGCACAAAATTGCATGTCATGCAATGCACAGCTCACCATCCAACTCTGCACTCACGCACGCTGGTTTGGTGCTTGTTCACTGGGGCATTTGCTAGCTGTTGCTAGCTAGTATTAGCTAGAATTCTCTACAACAAAATGCATAACAAATATGCACCAAAAACTGCTAAATCTTATGTGTGGTGTTCTAATAACATTTGCAAACAAATTGATATAAATTGTACATTTAAATCATCACTTGGGAGTATAAAATCACTTCTGACATACAGTGCTTTGCAACCAACATCTTACCGCTGGTTTGGCGCTTGTTCACTGGGACGATTCTAACTGAAACATCCTCCCTTGTAAGCAAGCTACGCAAACCAGCCAATAAGATGCCATGTTGAGTAGGTGAAGGCAAGACAAAACTAAAACCAAAAACCCATTGGCTTAACAATAAAGTGGCAAGGGGAATCACCAATATAACCCTGTTACATACATTCTCACCATTTAAAAAAAAAAATATTTCACCTTTATTTAACCAGGTAGGCTAGTTGAGAACAAGTTCTCATTTGCAACTGCGACCGGGCCAAGATAAAGCATAGCAGTGTGAACAGACAACACAGAATTACACATGGAGTAAACAATTAACAAGTCAATAACACAGTATGTACAGCTGCAGCGATCGGTTAGCTGCTCAGATAGCAGATGTTTGAAGTTGGTGAGGGAGGTAAAAGTCTCCAACTTCAGCGATTTTTGCAATTCGTTCCAGTCACAGGCAGCAGAGTACTGGAACGAAAGGCGGCCAAATGAGGTGTTGGCTTTAGGGATGATCAGTGAGATACACCTGCTGGAGCGCGTGCTACGGATGGGTGTTGCCATCGTGACCAGTGAACTGAGATAAGGCGGAGCTTTACCTAGCATGGACTTGTAGATGACCTGGAGCCAGTGGGTCTGGCGACGAATATGTAGCGAGGGCCAACTAGAGCATACAAGTCGCAGTGGTGGGTGGTATAAGGTGCTTTAGTGACAAAACGGATGGCACTGTGATAAACTGCATCCAGTTTGCTGAGTAGAGTGTTGGAAGCAATTTTGTAGATGACATCGCCGAAGTCGAGGATCGGTAGGATAGTCAGTTTTACTAGGGTAAGTTTGGCGGCGTGAGTGAAGGAGGCTTTGTTGCGGAATAGAAAGCCGACTCTTGATTTGATTTTCGATTGGAGATGTTTGATATGAGTCTGGAAGGAGAGTTTACAGTCTAGCCAGACACCTAGTAACTTATAGATGTCCACGTATTCAAGGTCGGAACCATCCAGGGTGGTGATGCTAGTCGGGCACCATAAACCCATGGACAGTGAATCGTTCTAATAAGTTAGGTTTTTAATCAAATAAACATTTTAAACATTTTTTTAAACACACAATTAGATTTCTAAAAATGATTGGGTCAGAAGCATGATATCATTAATCACTTCTCTCACTCCATGGCACTTTCTGCACACGTGTAAATGTTTTTATGCATAACATTCGCACATCTATAAAAAATACTAGGCTCCTGTCAATTGTATCGTTGCCTATGTGTGAGGCATATTCTCCAAAAATATTCTTTCTAAATACACAATTCACTGGCACAAAAGGCACATCTCTCTTCCATGGGCACTGTGTGTAATGAATGGGTAGGCTGCACTTCTGCTCTCAAAATCCATGCCTTTATCAACTGCGTTACCGTTAAGACCTGCTTTTTGTTGGTCTTAACTTCAGGATCTCTTGAAAACAAAAGTGCTAGTTAATTGATGACAGTGTAGAGTTTGGAGTGAAACATGTGGTCGGCTTTCTGTCAGGCTCTAAAATCTATAATACGTGTATTTTATTTGCCTTTTGATCATTACAACCATAATGGATAGGGTGATGGAGATACCAAACCCAATGGCCCCATTTTTCACCCCAAGCAATGCCCATACCACAACCCCCACCAGGCATAGCATAATAAAAAGAACCATCACCAACAAGCCCCACACCAGCAATTTTGAGGTAGCCCTGAGTTCTCGCTCTCTTATTGGTTGTTGTCCTTGTTCACTGTCACCTGAATAACCTAGATCTTTTTGAGAGTGAACGGCTCCATGTTTCCTGACATTGTTTCTCGTCTAGCTAAAAGCTCTATGATCTGATTGTTGTTTGCCATGGCATTGCTGCTGAACACATATATCCCACCGTTACATTTCTGAACAAGCGGAGGCAGGATTGTGTCTTGTTGAATTAACTAATCTATTAATGTTTTTTAGTCTCTCCCTCCTTGTGAAGAGAACAACAGTGTACTCATTGACCTCGTCAGATGTCGTCTCCATCACTCTCTGTTCTTACGGTGTGAATTGTCTCAGCTGAAGGACCAGAAGGAAGGGATGAGGTCCAGGGGCAGAGACAAGGCCTTTTCCATCTGAGCCTCTTCAGAGGGCTCACTGTTGAACAAGCATGGAGTCTCAACCACTGTTACTCCTCTCCCACACACTGCCTCTGCTTTCCAAAAGTCGTTGGTCAGGGAGGAAAGACCAACGCAGTCCATATTCAAATGCCTCTTTGCCTAGGACGGTGTTAACCACAGTGCTCTTCCCCACTCCACACTGGCCAATCAACATCAGTCTCAGACACGAGTCATCCGACCGTGCAAAGAAATAAAACACTATTGTCCGGTTTCCTGGACACAGATTAAGCCTAGTCCTGGACTAAAAATCATTCTCAATGGAAATTCTCCTTTGAAAGCCCTGAGAGATTATGTCGGTGTCTACATGAAAATAAACTAGAGATGCTCCTGATCGTTGATGGGCTTCTTGTACCTCTGGACATGTGGCTAGAACACCCAGACCAGTAAACATAGGCCTACAGTACACGTAACTTCAATTCTGAAAACATGACTCATACATGTCTTATCTAAAGCTATAAGTGATTGCCATCATCAATAATTTGGTAACACTTTACTTTACTGGTCTATGATGAGGGCTTAATTGAATCATCTGTAAGCGGTTGTGTAAAGAAATCAAGCACACCCGATTCCAAGCTTGTGTCATTCATATTTTGTAGATGTGTGCAGTAAATTCATCAAATCTTCTGCACTCCCCTTGTAAAAAAACAAAAAATAATCCTTCTATTCTATGAACACAAAGCACATAACTTTTACAGATAACATTTTTTTATATACAGATGAAGCAAAGAGATTAATCATTTCCTCTTTGTGAAATAAAAGATCATTGCAATAGAGTGTTAGGGCAGTTTCACAGAAGAAGAAAAGTAATCAGTGTGGCTCAGTTGGTAAAGCATGGCACTTGCAACGCCAGGGTTGTGAGTTTGATTCCCATGGGGGAACAGTATGAAAATGTATGCACTCACTACTGTAAATTTATCTGGATAAGAGTGTATGTAAAGATAATTGAGACCACATTTTGTGAAGAGGCAACATACACAACATTACTTTTCACACATGAAAACAGACTCAAGGGACAACCAATTGAGGAATTTGTGGCGAAGATTCCAGACCCTCAAAAACGAATTCAGAAATGCCAAGGGCAAGATCATGTATTTAACAATTAAGTTCAGAGTCCCTCAAAGACCATTGAGCTTCTTGACAAAATTGTCATTGAGTATTCACATCAAAACACGTTGTATTTATCACATGTGCCGAATACAACTGGTGTGGACTTGGAAGTGAAATGCTTGCTTATGAACCTTTCCCAATGATGCAGAGTAAAAATTATATGATCATTTTTAAAAAATAGTGAGAAGAATAAAATAAAATACACAAGAATGAAGATGTAAACAGAGAGTCTCTGTACCAAATCAATGTGCAGATGCACAAGATATTTGAGGGATTTGAGGTAGATATGTACATGAAGGCAGGATAAAGTGACTAGGCAAATGGATAGATAATAATAAGAGTAAAATGAAGAACAGAATAGCAGCAGCAAACGATCAAATCAAATGTTATTTGTCACATGCGCCGAATACAACAGACCTTACAGTGAAATGCAAACTTACAAGCACTTAACCAACTGGCCAGTTTTAAGAAGGAAAAAGAGTGTTAAAGAAAGTATTAACTGAAATAATAAAATTAATATATGAAAAATAAGAAAATAACAGAGGCGAGGCTATATACAGGGTGTACCGGTACAGAGTCAATGTGCGGGGGCACCGGCTAGTCGAGGTAATTGAGGTAATATGTAGGTGGAGGTAAAGTGACTATGCATAGATAATAAACTGAGTAGAAGCAGCATAAAAAAGGGGGTAAGGGGAGGGGACAATGCAAATAGTCCGGGTAGCCATTTGTTATGGCTTGGGGGTAGAAGCTGTTTGGGTAGAAGCTGTTTAGAAGCCTTTTGGACCTAGACTTGACGCTCCAGTACCGCTTGCTGTGTTGTTGCAGAGAGAACAGTCTATGACTAGGGTGGCTGGAGTCTTTAGCAATTTTTTGGGCATTCCTTTGACTCCGCCTGGTAAAGAGGTCCTGGATGGCGGGAAGCTTGACCCCAGTGATGTACTGGGCCGTACGCACTACCGTCAGTAGTGGCTTGCAGTCGGAGGCCAAGCAGTTGCCATACCAGGCTGTGATGCAACCAGTCGGGACGCTTTCAAAGGTGCAGCTGTAGAACTTTTTGAGGATCTGAGGACACATGCTAAATCTTTTCAGTCTCCTGAGGGGGAATAGGCATTGTTATGCCCTCTTCATGACTGTCTTGGTGTGCTTGGACCGTGATAGTTTGTTGGTGCTGTGGACATCAAGGAACATGAAGCTCTCAACCTGCTACACTACAGCCCCGTCGATGAGAATGGGGGACGTGTATGGTCGTCCTTTTCCTGTAGTTCACAATCATCTCCTTTGTCTTGATCATTTTGAGGGAGAGTTTGTTATCCTGGCACCACACTGCCATGTCTTTGACCTCCCTATAGGCTCATCGTTCTCTGTGATCAGGCCTACCACTCTTGTGTCATCGGAAAACTTAATGATGGTGTTGGAGTCGTACTTGGCCATGCAGTCACAGGTGAACAGGGAGTACAGGAGCGGACTGAGCACACACCCATTAGGGGCCCCCGTGTTGAGGATCAGCGTGGCAGATGTGTTGTTACCTACCCTTACCACCTGGGGACGGCTCGTCAGGAAGTCCAGGATCCAGGTACAGAGGGAGGTCTTTCGTCCCAGGGTCCTTAGCTTAGTGTTGAGCTTTGAGGGCACTATGGTGTTGAACACTGAGCTGTAGTCAATGAATAGCATTCTCACGTAAACTACCGGTCACTTTGAAATGTCCTTGTTATTGAAAGAAAAGCTAATTTTATGTCCATTAAAATAACATAAAATTGATCAGAAATACAGTGTAGACATTGTTAATGTTGTAAATGACTATTGTAGCTGGAAATGGCTGATTTTTAATGGAATATCTACATAGGCGTACAGAGGCTCATTATCAGCAACCATCACTCCTGTGTTCCAATGGAACGTTGTGTTAGCTAATCCAAGTTTATAATTTTAAATAGTACCTGCAAAACACCAGTCTCAACGTCAACAGTGAAGTGGCAACACAGGGATGCTGGCCTTCTAGGCAGAGTTCCTCTGTCCAGGGTCTGTGTTCTTTTGTCCATCTTAATCTTTTATTTTTATTGGCCAGTCTGAGATATGGCTTTTTCTTTGCATCCCGGAGTCACCTCTTCACTGTTGACGTTGAGACTGGTGTTTTACGTGTACTATTTAATGAAGTTGCCAGTTGAGGACTTGTGAGGCGTCTGTTTCTCAAACTAGACACTCTAATGTACTTGTCCACTTGCTCAGTTGTGCACCGGGGCCTCCCACTCCTCTATCTATTCCGGTTAAAGCCAGTTTGCACTGTTCTGGTAGGATGTAGTACAAAGCTTTGTACAAGAGCTTCAGTGTCTTGGCAATTTCTCGTATGGCCTTTATTTCTCAAAACAATAATAGACTGACGAGTTTCAGAAGAAAGTTATTTGTTTCTGTCCATTTTGAGCCTGTTATCGAACCCACAAATGCTGATGCTCCAGATACTCAGAGAGTCTAAAGAGGGCCAGTTTTATTGCTTCTTTAATCAGGACAACAGTTTTCAGCTGTGCTAACATAATTGCAAAATGGTTTTCTAATGATCAATTAGCCTTTTAAAATGATAAACTTGGATTAGCTAACACAACGTGCCATTGGAACACAAGAGTGATGGTTGCTGATAATGGGCTTCTGTATGCATACGTAGATATTCCATAAATAATCTGCCTTTTCCAGCTACAATAGTCATTTACAACATTGACAATGTCTACACTGTATTTCTGATCAATTTAATGTTATTTTAATGGACATAAAATGTGCCTTTCTTTCAAAAACAAGGACATTTCGAAGTGACCCCAAACTTTTGAACAGTAGTGTTCCTTTTGTCCAGGTGAGAAAGGGCAGTGTAGAGTGCAATAGAGATTGCATCATCTGTGGATCTGTTGGGGCGGTATGCAAATTGGAGTGGGTCTAGGGTTCCTGGGATAATGGTGTTGATGTGAGCCATGACCAACCTTTCAAAGCACTTCATGGCACAGACGTGAGTGCTACGGGCCGGTAGTCATTTAGATAGTCCCTGTGCCCAACAACACCAAGATAACCTATGGTGGTCTGCTTGAAACATGTTGGTATTAGAGACTCGGTCAGGGACAGGTTAAAATGTCAGTGAAGATTCTTGCCAGTTGGTCAGCGTATTCTCGGAGTACATGTCCTGGTAATCCGTCTGGCCCTGCGGCCTTGTGAACGTTGACCTGTTTAATGGTCTTACTCACATTGGCTAGGGAGAGCGTGATCACACAGTCGTCTGGAACAACTGACGCTCTCAAGTGTGCTTCAGTGTTAAGAGAAGAGAGCATAGAAGTTATTTAGCTCGTCTGGTAGGCTCGTGTCACTAGGCAGCTTGTGGCTGTGCTTCCCTTTGTAGTCCATAATAGTTTGCAAGCCCTGTCACATCTGACGATCATTGGAGCCGGTACAGTACAATTCAATCTTAGTCCTGTATTGACACTTTTGATGGTTCGTTTGGGGGCATAGCAGGATTTATTATAAGTATCCGGGTAAGAGTCCCGCTCCTTGAAAGTGTCAGCTCTACCCTTTAGTTCAGTGCGGATGTTGCCTGTAATCCATGGCTTCTGGTTGGGTATGTACATGCGGTCACTGTGGGGACGACGTAATCGATGCTGTTGTGGTGACTGATGTGGTGTACTCCTCAATGCCATCGGAAGAATCCCGGAACATATACCAGTATGTGCTAACAAAACAGTCCTGTAGCTTAGAATCTGCTTCATCTGGCCAGGAACCCTCCCTAGCATTCTTCTCGCCAATGTCCAGTCTCTTGACAACAAGGTTGATGAAATCCGAGCAAGGGTAGCATTCCAGAGGGACATCAGAGACTGTAACGTTCTTTGCTTCACGGAAACATGGCTCACTGGAGAGACGCTATCGGAGTCGGTGCAGCCAACTGGTTTCTCCACGCATCGCGCAGACAGAAACAAACATCTTTCTGGTAAGAAGAGGGGCGGGGGCGTATGCTTCATGGTTAACGTGACGTGGTGTGATCATAACAACATACAGGTACTCAAGTCCTTCTGTTCACCTGATTTAGAATTCCTCACAATCAAATGTCGACCGCATTATCTACCAAGGGAATTCTCTTCGATTATAATCACAGCCGTATATATTCCCCCCCAAGCAGACACATCGATGGCTCTGAACAAACTTTATTTGACTCTTTGCAAACTGGAATCCATTTATCCGGAGGCTGCATTCATTGTGGCTGGGGATTTTAACAAGGCTAATCTGAAAACAAGACTCCCTAAATTTTATCAGCATTTCGATTGCACAACCAGGGCTGGAAAAACCTTGGATCACTGCTATTCTAACTTCCGCGGCGCATATAAGGCCCTGCCCCGCCCTCCTTTCGGAAAAGCTGACCACGACTCCATTTTGTTGATCCCTGCCTACAGACAGAAACTAAAACAAGAAGCTCCCGCGCTGAGGTCTGTTCAACGCTGGTCTGACCAATCTGATTCCACACTCCAAGACTGCTTCCATCACATGGACTGGGATATGTTTCGTATTGCGTCAGACAACAACATTGACGAATACGCTGATTCGGTGAGCGAGTTCATTAGAACGTGCGTTGAAGATGTCGTTCCCATAGCAACGATTAAAACATTCCCAAACCAGAAATCGTGGATTGATGGCAGCATTCGCGTGAAACTGAAAGCCCGAACCATTGCTTTTAATCAGGGCAAGGTGACCGGAAACATGACCGAATACAAACAGTGTAACTATTCCCTCCGCAAGGCAATCAAACAAGCTAAGCGTCAGTATAGGGACAAAGTAGAATCTCAATTCAATGGCTCAGACACAAGAGGTATGTGGCAGGGTCTACAGTCAATCACGGATTACAAAAAGAAAACCTGCCCAGTCACGGACCAGGATGTCTTGCTCCCAGGCAGACTAAATAACTTTTTTGCCCGCTTTGAGGACAATACAGTGCCACTGACACGGCCCGCAACTAAAACATGCGGACTCTCCTTCACTGCAGCCGACGTGAGGCAAACATTTAAACGTGTCAACCCTCGCAAGGCTGCAGGCCCAGATGGCATCCCCAGCCGCGCCCTCAGAGCATGCGCAGACCAGCTGGCCGGTGTGTTTACGGACATATTCAATCAATCCCTATCCCAGTCTGTTGTTCCCACATGCTTCAAGAGGGCCACCATTGTTCCTGTTCCCAAGAAAGCTAAGGTAACTGAGCTAAACGACTACCGCCCCTAAGCACTCACTTCCGTCATCATGAAGTGCTTTGAGAGACTAGTCAAGGACCATATCACCTCCACCCTACCTGACACCCTAGACCCACTCCAATTTGCTTACCGCCCAAATAGGTCCACAGACGATGCAATCTCAACCACACTGCACACTGCCCTAACCCATCTGGACAAGAGGAATATACTGCTCAAACTCCAAAAAGTTCTGTGACACTGTAAAGTCCATGGAGAACAAGAGCACCTCCTCCCAGCTGCACACTGCACTGAGGCTAGGTAACACGGTCACCACCGATAAATCCATGATTATCGAAAACTTCAACAAGCATTTCTCAACAGCTGGCCATGCCTTCTGCCTGGCTACTCCAACCTCAGCCAACAGCTCCGCCCCCCCCCCCCCCCCCGCAGCTACTCGCCCAAGCCTCTCCAGGTTCTCCTTTACCCAAATCCAGATGGCAGATGTTCTGAAAAAGCTGCAAAACCTGGACCCGTACAAATCAGCTGGGCTTGACAATCTGGACCCTCTATTTCTGAAACTATCCGCCGCCATTGTCGCAACCCCTATTACCAGCCTGTTCAACCTCTCTTTCATATCGTCTGAGATCCCCAAGGATTGGAAAGCTGCCGCAGTCATCACCCTCTTCAAAGGGGGAGACACCCTGGACCCAAACTGTTACAGACCTATATCCATCCTGCCCTGCCTATCTAAGGTCTTCGAAAGCCAAGTCAACAAACAGGTCACTGACCATCTCGAATCCCACCGTACCTTCTCCACTGAGCAATCTGGTTTCCGAGCCGGTCACGGGTGCACCTCAGCCACGCTCAAGGTACTAAACGATATCATAACCGCCATCGATAAAAGACAGTACTGTGCAGCCGTCTTCATCGACCTTGCCAAGGCTTTCGACTCCGTCAATCGCCATATTCTTATCGGCAGACTCAGTAGCCTCTGTTTTTCGGATGACTGCCTTGCCTGGTTCACCAATTACTTTGCAGACAGAGTTCAGTGTGTCAAATCGGAGGGCATGCTGTCCGGTCCTCTGGCAGTCTCTATGGGGGTGCCACAGGGTTCAATCCTCGGGCCGACTCTTTTCTCTGTATATATCAATGATGTTGCTCTTGCTGCGGGCGATTCCCTGATCCACCTCTACGCAGACGACACCATTCTATATACTTCCGGCCCGTCCTTGGACACTGTGCTATCTAACCTCCAAACGAGCTTCAATGTCATACAACACTCCTTCCGTGGCCTCCAACTGCTCTTAAACGTTAGTAAAACCAAATGCATGCTTTTCAACCGTTCGCTGCCTGCACCCGCACGCCTGACCAGCATCACCACCCTGGATGGTTCCGACCTTGAATACGTGGACATCTATAAGTTACTAGGTGTCTGGCTAGACTGTAAACTCTCCTTCCAGACTCATATCAAACATCTCCAATCGAAAATCAAATCAAGAGTCGGCTTTCTATTCCGCAACAAAGCCTCCTTCACTCACGCCGCCAAACTTACCCTAGTAAAACTGACTATCCTACCGATCCTCGACTTCGGCGATGTCATCTACAAAATTGCTTCCAACACTCTACTCAGCAAACTGGATGCAGTTTATCACAGTGCCATCCGTTTTGTCACTAAAGCACCTTATACCACCCGCCACTGTGACTTGTATGCTCTAGTCGGCTGGCCCTCGCTACATATTCGTCTCCAGACCCACTGGCTCCAGGTCATCTACAAGTCCATGCTAGGTAAAGCTCCGCCTTATCTCAGTTCACTGGTCACGATGGCAACACCCATCCGTAGCACGCGCTCCAGCAGGTGTATCTCACTGATCATCCCTAAAGCCAACACCTCATTTGGCCGCCTTTCGTTCCAGTTCTCTGCTGCCTGTGACTGGAACGAATTGCAAAAATCGCTATCTCCCTCACCAACTTCAAACATCTGCTATCTGAGCAGTTAACCAATCGCTGCAGCTGTACATAGTCTATCGGTAAATAGCCCACCCATTTTTACCTACCTCATCCCCATACTATTTTTATTTATTTACTTTTCTGCTCTTTTGCACACCAATATCTCTACCTGTACATGACCATCTGATCATTTATCACTCCAGTGTTATTAATCTGCAAAATTGTAATTATTCGCCTACCTCCTCATGCCTTTTGCACACAATGTATATAGACTCCCCCTTTTTTTTCTCTACTGTGTTATTGACTTGTTAATTGTTTACTCCATGTGTAACTCTGTTGTCTGTTCACACTGCTATGCTTTATCTTGGCCAGGTCGCAGTTGCAAATGAGAACTTGTTCTCAACTAGCCTACCTGGTTAAATAAAGGTGAAATAAAAATTTAAAAAAAAAAGAAAAATGTGAGAATGCTGTTTATTGACTACAGCTCAGCATTTAACACCATAGTGCCCTCCAAGCTCGTCATCAAGCTCGAGACCCTGGGTCTCGACCCCGCCCTGTGCAACTGGGTACTGGACTTCCTGACGGGCCGCCCCCAGGTGGTGAGGGTAGGCAACAACATTTCCACCCCGCTGATCCTCAACACTGGGGCCCCACAAGGGTGCGTTCTGAGCCCTCTCCTGTACTCCCTGTTCACCCACGACTGCGTGGCCACGCACGACTCCAACTCAATCATCAAGTTTGCGGATGACACAACAGTGGTAGGCTTGATTACCAACAACGACGAGACGGCCTACAGGGAGGAGGTGAGGGCTCTCGGAGTGTGGTGTCAGGAAAATAACCTCACACTCAACGTCAACAAAACTAAGGAGATGATTGTGGACTTCAGGAAACAGCAGAGGGAACACCCCCCTATCCACATTGATGGAACAGTAGTGGAGAGGGTAGTAAGTTTTAAGTTCCTCGGCGTACACATCACAGACAAACTGAATTGGTCCACCCACACAGACAGCATCGTGAAGAAGGCGCAGCAGCGCCTCTTCAACCTCAGGAGGCTGAAGAAATTCGGCCTGTCACCAAAAGCACTCACAAACTTCTACAGATGCACAATCGAGAGCATCCTGTCGGGCTGTATCACCGCCTGGTACGGCAACTGCTCCGCCCACAACCGTAAGGCTCTCCAGAGGGTAGTGAGGTCTGCACAACGCATCACCGGGGGCAAACTACCTGCCCTCCAGGACACCTACACCACCCGATGTCACAGGAAGGCCATAAAGATCATCAAGGACAACAACCACCCGAGCCACTGCCTGTTCACCCCGCTATCATCCAGAAGGCGAGGTCAGTACAGGTGCATCAAAACTGGGACCGAGAGACTGAAAAACAGCTTCTATCTCAAGGCCATCAGACTGTTAAACAGCCACCACTTACATTGAGTGGCTGCTGCCAACACACTGACTCAACTCCAGCCACTTTAATAATGGGAATTGATGGGAAATTATGTAAAATATATCACTAGCCACTTTAAACAATGCTACCTAATATAATGTTTATATACCCTACATTATTCATCTCATATGTATATGTATATACTGTACTCTATATCATCTACTGCATCTTTATGTAATACATGTATCACTAGCCACTTTAACTATGCCACTTTGTTTACATACTCATCTCATATATATATATATATATATATATATATATATATACTGCACTCAATACCATCTACTGTATCTTGCCTATGCAGCTCTGTACCATCACTCACTCATATATCTTTATGTACATATTCTTTATCCCCTTACACTTGTGTCTATAAGGTAGTAGTTTTGGAATTGTTAGCTAGATTACTTGTTGGTTATTACTGCATTGTCAGAACTAGAAGCACAAGCATTTTGCTACACTCGCATTAACATCTGCTAACCATGTGTATGTGACAAATAAATCAATAAAATTAAAAAAATTGCGAGTCACTGCTACTTCCTGCTTTAGTTTTTGCAAAACCTTGAGACTTTCTTAATATTAGATTTCATGCACCAGCTGTTATTTACAAATAGACACAGACCGCCACCACTTGTCTTACCGGAGGCAGCTGTCATATCTTGCTGATGGAACGAAAACACAGCCAGCTGTATGTTATCCATGTCATCGTTCAGCCATGACTCGGGTGTGTGTGTGTGTGTGTGTGTGTGTGTGTGTGTGTGTGTGTGTGTGTGTGTGTGTGTGTGTGTGTGTGTGTGTGTGTGTGTGTGTGTGTGTGTGTGTGTGTGTGTGTGTGTGTGTGTGTGTGTGTGTGTATGTAGTGTTGTGTGGGAGTGTAGTGTCTGTGAGTGAGTGTGTATATCAAGTTTATAGTTTCAAGTTTTTAATGTCACATGTACAGTAAATGCTTTTCTTGCAATCTCAACATTGTCTACTAAGTGTGCACACTCTGAGAAAAAAAGGTGCTATCTGGAACCTAAAAGGGTTCTTTGGCTGTCCCCATGGGGGAGCCCTTTGAAAAATGCCTTTTGGTTCCAGGTAAATGCTTTTGGTTCCAGGTATAGCAATTATGGGTTCCATGTACAACGTTTTGCACAGAGGGTTCCACCTGGAACCAAAAATAAATACAACTTTAACATGCTGTTGTATGGAACACACTGACCATATGGGTAGTCCTATAAGCTACTTAATTTTGGTAAGATTTGTTTTTGAAATGTAAGCCTAGATCTTTCACATGATTATTCCTTCAGTCTTCATTTTCTTTAGCTGCTTGCCTCTCTCCCACCTGGAATTTTGTTAACAGGCATAGAAAGCAATCATTGCTGTGTCTACTCCATGTCTAGATGTTTAGATATGTGTTTTGTTGGTGTGTATTGTTATACTGCTCAAAATATCTTAAAATAGAAATATTCCAAAAAGAAAAGGGGATGCAATTTACCAAGAATAACTGAACGTCACTTCATCAAGTAAGCAGTCCAGGTCCTAGGAATATTTTCCAGTGTGTGTGTTTCTTTGTCTGGCGGGGGCCACAGAGTCTGGCTATCACCCATGCTCACCTTTTCTCCCCCTCACTTGAGAGAATGCTATTACCTCAACTTTGTGGCTTCAGCCAATCAGATTCTCCCCATGCACCCCACACTCTGCCCATGCAATGATCACGCATTCTCTGATTGGTCAGATGCTCCTAGCCAGCCCTGCGCTGGTCAGACATGTCCGTTGCACATTTCTGCAAGGGTATACATATTTCCCTGGCCCTGACGGTGTTATCATGTGTAGAGTTTTGTGCATGGAATTCGTGAACACAAATACCTTTACAGGACCATCCTCATGTACTTGCCTATTTGTGTGTTTAAATAAAGTTCCCTGAGTGTTAACTCTTGGGCTGCCTTATTCCCCTCTAACCGGAGGCAGTCACAAACCAGTAGAATACGTAGAGCCGGGTTGCCCTCTTTCATTATTCATTGTTACTGTATGTTTTTTTAATCATGTACAACTGAGCCATATATTTAGGGTTCTGACAACTTTTAGAATGGACTCCATTAGTGCCTTTGAGCATTGCATGAGAGATAAACAAGCTCCTTGTTATGAGGTTGTGGAAGCACAGAAGCTGCAGTTGGATATATCCAGTGCTTAACTTGGACTGAAATAGGTGCCGGTACCGTTTATATTTATGTGAGGGAACTCTGCAATACTTTTGAGCTAGGGGAGGTGGATTAACTCACTCTGTTCTGGTGTGCTCCTGCCCAAGCCAAGCGCTGGATATATTTGGTATGATTTCACAGGTAAGACTTGTAGCTAGTGTGTCAAATTTTGCATAGGCTGTTAGATAAGCGTCAGCTGTGGTCTTTCTCTAACAATGGTCTCTGTTAATGTTACCTCTTTTACCTGTAGGCTTGTCGTGGGCCTTCCCAGGTTGGGTTGGGCAAGGGAAGAACTGGCCATATGATTTACCTGATATAACGGCATCCTACGTGGTGTCCTGGATCTTAGGAGCCAAGCAGTACCATGACCTGGATATTGATTATGTTGGGGTGTGTATTCTATTTGTTTTTGTGGGTTGTATATTGAGAATATTGTAATTTATTTAACCAGGAAGGGCTCATTGAGATTTTAAATCTCTTTCTCAAGGGTGTCCTGTCCAAGATAGGCAGCACCAATTCATTGCACAATTACAGACAACATGAAAAACTACAAGTAATCTAGTAAAAATCACAGGAGTATAACGACATCATAGAACAGCATATTTAAAAACATTGACAGGTCAAGGAATCAGCCTCATAATCTGTCAGCAATTATTTCAAAACACCAATCGGGACAAGTTCTTCTAGTTTTAAAACTATTTTGTACGGATTTTCATTAGACCCTTTTTACCAAATTGAGTTCGGACATTTCTAACAGTTAGCAGGATAAAGTCCTGAGAATGAAGAGAGTACCCACCACGTTTTTGAAGAATAAAAATGCCCAAATAAAATGGCAGTAAACCCAAAATGGCTTTGAAATAAAAGTATACCAGTGGCTGAGCATACGAGTGACTAGAGAAGGCCAGCCAAACAGTGGTGGAAAAAGTACTAAATTGTCATACTTGAGTAAAAGTTAAGATCTCTTGATATAAAATGTGAAAGTCAGCAAGTAAAATACTATTTGAGTAAAAGTAAAAAAGTATTTGTTTTTAAATATACTTAATTATCAAAAGTAAATGGAATTAAAAGTAAAAGTATAAATAATTTCAAGTTCCTTATATTAAGCAAACCAGACGGCACAATTTTCTTGTCTTTTTGTTATTGACGGATAGCAGACGCACACTCCAACACTCAGACATAATTTACAACTAAGCATTTGTGTTTAGTGAGTCTGCCAGATCAGAGGCAGAGATGACCAGGGATGTTCTCTTGATAAGTGTGTGAATTGGACCATTTTCCTGTCAAAATGTAACGAGTACTTTTGGGTGTCAGGGAAAATGTAAAAAGTACATACTTTTCTTTAGGAATATAGTGAAGTAAAAGTTGTGAAAAATATAAATAGTAAAGTACAGATACCCCAAAAATCTACATAAGTAGTACTTTAAAATAGTTTTACTTAAGTACTTTACACCAATGCAGCCAACCCTGGTTTACAATGTCCAGTGTTGCTTAATTAAGAGTTTTTCAGTTTAAAATAAATCTTAATGCTCCATGGTAAAGGGTGTCAATTGATCTCACACACTGAGCGGAAGCATTCATATATAAAATATCACCATAGTCTAGGCATAAATGTAGCTGATAGACTCTTTCTGACTTCAAAAGAAAAGCAGGCATCACCTGGTAAAATAAGGGTAAAAAAAAGCAGGCCTTATCAAATCAAATGTATTTATATCGCCCTTCTTACATCAGCTGATATCTCAAAGTGCTGTACAGAAACCCAGCCTAAAACCCCAAACAGCAAGTAATGCAGGTGTAGAAGCACGGTGGGTAGGAAAAACTCCCTAGAAAGGCCAAAACCTAGGAAGAAACCTAGAGAGGAACCAGGCTATGAGGGTAGGCCAGTCCTCTTCTGGCTGTGCCGGGTGGAGATTATAATAGAACATGACCAAGATGTTAAAATGTTCATAAATGACCAGCATGGTCAAATAATAATAATCACAGTAGTTGTTGAGGGTGCAACAGGTCAGCACCTCAGGAGTAAATGTCAGTTGGCTTTTCATAGCCGATCATTAAGAGTATCTTTACCGTTCCTGCTGTCTCTAGAGAGTTGAAAACCACAGGTCTGGGACAGGTAGCACATCCGGTGAACAGGTCAGGGTTCCATAGCCGCAGGCAGAACAGTTGAAACTGGAGCAGCAGCATGGCCAGGTGGCTTGGGGACAGCAAGGAGGAGTCATGCCAGGTAGTCCTGAGGCATGGTCCTAGGGCTCAGGTCCTCCGAAAGAAAGAAAGAATTAGAGAGCATACTTAAATTCACACAGGACACCGGATAAGACAGGAGAAGTACTCCAGATATAACAGACGGACCCTAGCCCCCCGTAGAAAAATAATTTGAATATTTGATTTACATTTGACAATATTGTCTCCTAGAACACACCACCCAGTTTAGCCAGCCTGGATGGACCTACCTGCAGACCATTGGGCATCTGGCAAACGGGGGAAGCTATGTCACACTGACTGACAGCAAGGGAAACCTCACCGTCGTCATAGAAACCATGGTTGGTATTTATCTTCCTGTATATTATGTCTGTTAAACTGAATATTTATTCTGAGTAATGCTATCTAATGTTGGTAGAAGGCTTCATTATTTTGTTGATTGTACACTGTGCTTTGTACCATTTCCTAATTTGAATAGTCCATTCTAGTAAAGCTCTTGTTAGATCTCTGAAGCTTAACTTTTAAGGCTGGTTTTGGAGAAAGTCAACAATTTCCTCAGGCTCTCTCTTTCATACTAAGCTGTGCTTTCCCAGGAGCTTCCGATCTAAGCTTTAGCTAGTAGAAGGAAGTCCGGTGAGTTATCAGCTCGCTTCCGCTGTCTGTTGATGCAAGGACTGTGTTGTGACCATAGTTTGTTTGTAGATTAAATTGTCTGTGACACAATGTGACTGTGAAATGTGATATTTTTTTCTCTATCTTTCAGACTCATGATCATTCTGTGTGCGTAAGGCCTCCACTGCTGCCCTTCAATGTCACACCCCAGAATGTAACATTCCAACTCAATGGATCTTTTGTGAGTATTGTTACAGTTATCGCATGCCTGTTAATGATTAAAAGGCTACTTTGTCTTAGTAAACGTGTCTCTTTCATAGGCCTCGATCAGGGAATTACAGGTATGGCAGTCGAGGTTTGACTTCAACACTAAAAAGCCATTCTTCTTCAAGAAACTGAGCCCCTTAAAGGTAAACTTACTCCTCTGACAACTGTGATCTTTTTATGTACATATATACAGTTGAAGTCGGAAAGTTACGTAAACTTAAGTTGGTGTCATTAAAACTCGTTTTTCAACCACTCCACAAATTCCTTGTTAACAAACTATAGTTTTGGCAAGTCAGTTAGGACATCTACTTTGTGCAGGACAATACATTTTTCCAACAATTGTATACAGACATTATTTCACTTATAACTCACTGTATCACAATTCCAGTGGGTCAGAAGTTTACGTACACTGAAAAAATCCAGAAAATTATGTCATGGCTTTAGAAGATTCTGATAGGCTAATTTATATCAATTGGAGGTGTACCTGTTGATGTATTTCAAGGCCTACCTTCAAACTCAGTGCCTCTTTGCTTGACATCATGGGAAAATCAAAATAAATCAGCCAAGACCTTAGAAAAAGAATTGTAGACTTCCGCAAGTCTGGTTCATCCTTGGGAGCAATTTCCAAACACCTGAAGGTACAACGTTCATCTGTACAAACAATAGTACGGAAGTATAAACGCCATGGGACCACACAGCCATCATACCGCTCAGAAAGGAGATGTGTTCTGTCTTCTAGAGATTAACGTACTTTGGTGCGAAAAATGCAAATCAATCCCAGAACAACAGCAAAGGACCTTGTGAAGATGCTGGAGGAAACAGGTACAAAAGTATCTATAGCCACAATAAAACGGGTCCTATATCGACATAACCTGAAAAGCCGCTCAGCAAGGAAGAAGTCACTGCTTCCAAACTGCCATAAAAAAGCCAGACTACGGTTTGCAACTGCTCATGGGGACAAAGAGCTTACTTTTGGAGAAATGTCCTCTGGTCTGATGAAACAAAAATAGAACTGTTTGGCCATAATGACCATCGTTATGTTTGGAGGAAAAGGGGGATGCTTGCAAGCCGAAGCACGGGGTGGCAGCATCATGTTGTGGGAGTTCTTTGCAGCAGGAGGGACTGGTGCACTTCAAAATAGATGGCTCATTAGGGAGGAAAAGTATGTGGATATATTGAAGCAACATCTCAAGACATCAGTCAGGAAGTTGAAGCTTGGTCGCAAATGGGTCTTCCAAATGGACAATAACCCAAGGCATTCTTCCAAAGTTGTGGCAAAATGGCTTAAGGACAACAAAGTCAAGGTATTGGAATGGACATCGCAAAGCCCTGACCTCAATTCTATAGAAAATTTGTGGGCAGAACTGAAAAAGCGTATGCGAGCAAGGAGACCTACAAACCTGACTCAGTTACACCATCTCTGTCAGGAGGAATGGGCCAGAATTCACCCAACTTATTGTGAGAAGCTTGTGGAAGGCTACCCCAAAAGATATGACCCAAGTTATACAATTTAATGGCAGTGCTACCAGATACTATTTGAGTGTATGTAAACTTCTGACCTACTGGGAATGTGATGAAAGAAATAAAAGCTGAAATAAATAATTCTCTCTACTATTATTCTGACATTTCACATTCTTAAAATAAATTGGTGATCCTAACTGACCTAAGACAGGGAATAAAAACTGAGTTTAAATGTACTTGGCTAAGGTGTATGTAAACCTCCGACTTCAATTGTTTTTTTGTTTTTTATACAAGAGGTGTGTGCCCAAGCTTCTGAAAGTGTTAGACAGAGTGTCATCTTGTCTTTGGATCGTGTTTTGAGTCTTGCACAGTATGATATTTCTCCTCCTGTGACATTTCACATCTCCAAACTAACTTTTATGAGCGGTTACGTTGGATATGTTTTGGTGTGGGCAGTTTTTTTTGCCATGAGTTTCATGCTGGCTCCCTTACACTTTCCTTGCTAGATTTCCGATGGTTTGTTCACCTTGAGCCTGGATGTAGATGAGGTTTACACTTTAACCACCATAACCACTGGGCGGAAAGGGACGTACCCTGATCCACCCCCCTCAGGCACATTCCCCAAAGTATACAAGGATGACTTTAATGTTGGTAAGTACATTTTAAAAGAAATGTCACTATCTACCAAAAACAACCCGCAAATGATCATAAAACATATTCAAATGTAAATGATTAAATTCATTCTGTTCTCTTTTGTGCTTGCTCTCTCTCTGTTTCTCTCTCTCTGCAGCGATCCCTTACTTCTCTGAGGCCCCAGACTTTGCTGACCAGACGGGGGTGTTTGAGTATTACATAAACCTGACGGACCCTGGTCGTCATGTCTTCACCCTGTGCCAGGTGGTCACACAGATGCCTGTTACCTGGGCAGCAGATGCCAAACAGACCATTAGCGTCATCGGAGACTATAAATGGTGAGGAATCAGGGCAGGGGAAGTGGGGGGCGAGGTATAGGGTGAAGTTGCCCCTAGTTGTTGATCTAGGGTTAGTTTTGTATTTCTCCCACTAATGGTTAAGGTTATGATTTGGGCAGGGGAAGCTGATCCTAGATCTGTACCAAGGGGAAACTTCTTAGACTCCTGCTCAAGTCATGATAATAACATTAATCAGAAAGAGCTTTTATTACTTTTATCTGCCTTGATGTGCTACAAATGTCTTATGAAACTGGTGCGTGTAATTACTAGACAGGAAAACGGGTCAAGAAAGAGTGCATTTTACGGTGTAGAATTGTTATGGTGTATACTGTATGTTTTCCAGGCAGAACCTGACAGTGAGCTGTGATGTCTTCATGGAGACGGTGAAGACTGGAGGAGTGTTCATCGCAGCCAGAGTGGACAAAGGAGGCGGGTCGGTCCACAGCGCCAAAGGAGTCTTCTTCTGGGTGTTTGCAGATGGCTCCTACAAAGTCACCAATGACCGTGGTCAGTATTTTACTCAAAATAAATGTAAATGGATGGACATTTTTCCAGACACAGGTTAAGCCTAGTCTAGGACTTAAAAGACATCTCAATGTCGATTATCCATTGAAAGAGATTTTACATTTTAGTCATTTAGCAGACACTCTTACACAGGGGTGAAAGTATATTTAAGTTCTTCCTGGTACGGGACCTCCTGTGTGTGCACGCTCGTGCACCCAAAACATTTATGAGTGGCCCTTTACATTCTGCCGCCCTGTACGTTCTGCCGCCCTAGGCTAGACAAAACATTACCACCCCCAACCTATCCCCTCTAAACTAGACTAGAAGAGGGGTCGGCAATAGGTTTGAACTTGGGACCATTTTTTTTCTCAGCTAATAGTCAGCAGAACAGAACATAATGGCAGCCCAATTCATAGACCTATGCTACAAATTAAACCCAATTTAACATATCTGATTAGTAGGATATATAAATCAGTTCAATGTCAATAATATATCCTAATATTTTCAATCTGAGTACTGTGATAAAATCACCAAGATCCCTCTAAAATTAGTTTTTTAAATGTTTCTTTGTGCGTTCATTTGGGGAAAACAGCCTTCAACAGAAAATGTAGCTCTGAAAGTCTCAAAAGAAAGGTGGATCATGAAAATAGAAGTTTCAGGGAAGAATGGATAGAGAAATATGCATTCTTACCATATTTGTCCAATGTCAAACCAGAGTGTCTTGTTTACAAAGAAAAGGTTTCTGTTTGCAAATAATTTAATATTAGAGTATGAATCTAACCAGGCACTTTAAAAAGTTTAAAAAACTGGAAACTTCAACTTCAACTGCTTACTACTTGTCCGTCGCTTAGCCCAACAACAGAAGTGTTTCCCTAAATGCTGCCTGGGACAGAATAGCTATACATTCCGCAGCTCAGCTTCAGAATGTCATAGAGACTAATCGATATATCCCATATGCATCAGTCATGTCTTTTGTGGGCATTTTAAAGCTTGTTTGTAGCGTAAGGCACCACAGAGTTAAACATTGATATAGAACACTTTGCATTATCTGGAGGCTTTTATTTACTTCCAAATATAAAGCTAATGTGCATCCTTTTTGCATTTGACTTAAACTAACAGTATGGCATGCCTTCAATGAATTTAAGCCCTGGTTTTACTGATACACACCAAGCCATTCCCAGACTTTGAGGTATTTAAATGAAATCAAATTAAAATGAAGACAATTGTTAAAATGAATTACTTTCAGCACCATTTCCTGTCTGTCTGTTTGACTATGCCACTCTAAAGCTGATGTCTGCCTGCTTGCCGTTTTTCTCTCCTGCACTCACTCTCTCCTCATTAATAAGTTAAGGATTTTAAAGTGTCTGTTTCATGACATTGTAATACATTTGGTCTCCAGTCTGGGGCTACAGAAAAGGCTACTCCACAGGCTACTCTTTCTACTGTAGGCTATATATGACCTTTTATTGTGGCATGAACACATAATCACTTCAAAGGGCTTTAGTAGGTTTCCTGCGCACGTTTATCGACTGGCAACTTATCTCTGGCAACAGTGAATGGAAAGAGACTACTTCTGTTGCACTAAACATCACAGTGTCATGCTATTTAGTGACAGAATTAATGGCTCCACTAAACACCACAGTGTCATGCTATTTAGTGACAGAATTAATGGCTCCACTAAACACTCAGTGTCATGCTATTTGGTGACAGAATTAATGGCTCCACTAAACACCACAGTGTCATGCTATTTGGTGACAGAAATAATGGCTCAACTAAACACCACAAAGTGTCATGCTATTTGGTGACAGAATTAATGGCTCCACTGCTGTCCGTGTGAGTCTCGGTTTTCGGCCACTCATCTCTGCCTTGGCAAAATGTCAGTGTTTTCCTCGAACCACATGGCATTTTGGAACAGGCTATACCACCCGCTTTCAAGTTGATTCACTCGACAGAGATGGCTGCCTCGCTTCTCGTTCCTAGGAAACTATGCAGTGTTGTTTTTTTGCGTGTTATTTCTTACATTGGTACCCCAGGTAATCTTAGGTTTTATTACATACAATCAGGAGGAACTACCGGAGATAAGAGCAACGTCAACTCCCCATTACGATCAAGAATACGACTTTCCCGAAGCGGATCCTCTGTTTTTCCCACCACCCAGGACAATGGATCGGATCCCAACCAGCAAACCACAATAACGACGCCGTAAAAGGGGCAGACGAAGGGGTCTTCTGGTCAGGCTCCGGAGATGGGCACATCGCGCACCGCTCCCGAGCATACTACTCACCAATGTCTAGTCTCTTGACAAGGTTGATGAAATCCGAACAAGGGTAGCATTCCAGAGAGACATAAGAGACTGTAACGTTCTTTACTTCATGGAAACATGGCCCACTCGAGACACTCTATCGGAGTCAATACAGCCAGCTGGTTTCTTCACGCATCGCGCCGACAGAAAAAAGCATCCTTCTGGTAAGAAGAGATGTGAGGGTGTATGCCTTATGATTAACGAGACATGGTGTGATCATAACAACATACAGAAACTCAAGTCCTTCTGTTCACCTGACTTAGGATTCCTCACAATCAAATGTCGACTGCATTATCTACCAAGAGAATTCTCTTCGATTATAATCACAGCCGTATATATTCCCCCCAAGCAGACACATCAATGGCCCTGAACGAACTTCCTTGAACTCTATGTAAACTGGAAACCACAAGTCTAATCTAAAAACAAGACAAAACCCTAAACAAAACCCTAAATTCTATCAGCATATCGATTGTGCAACCAGGGCTGGTAAAACCCATCATTGTTATTCTAACTTCCGCGACGCATATAAGGCCCTCCCCCCCGCCCTCCTTTTCCTCACAATCAAATGTCGACCGCATTATCTACCAACAGAATTTGATTTATAATCACAGCCGCATATATTCCCCCCCAAGCAGACACATCGATGGCCCTGAACGAACTTTGTAAACTGGAAACCACATATCCTGAGGCTGCATTCATTGTAGCTGGGGATTTTAACAAGGCTAATCTGAAAACAAGACTCCCTAAATTCTATCAGTATATTGATTGTGCTACCAGGGCTGGTAAAACCCTGGATCATTGTTATTCTAATTTCCGCGATGCATATAAGGCCATTCCCCGCCCTCCTTTCGGAAAAGCTGACCACGTCTCCATTTTGTTGCTCCCTGCCTATAGACAGACTAAAACAGGAAGCTCCCGTGCTCATGTCTTTTCAACGCTGTTCCGACCAATCTGATTCCACGCTTCAAGATTGCTTCGATCACGTGGATTGGGATATGTCCCGTATTGCGTCAAACAACAACATTGAAGAATACGCTGATTCGGTGAGCGAGTTTATTAGCAAGTGCATCGGCGATGTCGTACCCACAGCAACTATTAAAACATTCCCAAACCAGAAACCGTGGATTGATGGCAGCATTCGCACGAAACTGAAAGCGCGAACCACTGCTTTTAACCAAGGAAAGGTGACCGGAGACATGACTGAATACAAACAGTGTAGCTATTCCCTCCGCAAGGCAATCAAACAAGCTAAGCGTCAGTAAAGAGGCAAAGTAGAGTCGCAATTCAATGCCTCAGACACGAGGTATGTGGCAGGGTCTACAGTCAATCACAGATTACAAAAAGAAAACCAGTCCCGTCGCGGACCAGGATGTCTTGCTCCCAGACAGACTAAACAACTTCTTTGCTCACTTTTAGGATAATACAGTGCCACTGACACGCCCGCTACCAAAACCTGCGAACTCTCCTTCACTGCAGACGACTTGAGTAAAACATTTAAACGTGTTAACCCTCGCAAGGCTGCAGGCCCAGACGACATCCCCAGCTGCGTCCTCAGAGCATGCGCAGACCAGCTGGCTGGTGTGTTTACGAACATATTCAATCAAGCCTTATCCCAGTCTGCTGTTCCCACATGCTTCAAGAGGGCCACCATTGTTCCTGTTCCCAAGAAAGCTAAGGTAACTGAGCTAAACGACTACCTCCCCTAAGCACTCACTTCCGTCATCATGAAGTGCTTTGAGAGACTAATCAAGGACCATATCACCTCCACCCTACCTGACACCTTAGACCCACTCCAATTTTCTTACCGCCCCAATAGGTCCACAGACAACACAATCGCAACCACACTGCCCTAACCCATCTGGACAAGTGGAATACCTATGTGAGAATGCTGTTCATCGACTACAGCTCAGCATTTAACACCATAGTACTCTCCAAACTCGTCATCTAGCTCGAGACCCTGGGTCTCGACCCCGCCCTGTGCAACTGGGTACTGGACTTCCTGACGGGCCGCCCCCAGGTGGTGAGGGTAGGTAACAACATCTCCACCCCGCTGATCCTCAACACTGGGGCCCCACAAGGGTGCGTTCTGAGCCCTCTCCTGTACTCCCTGTTCACGCACTACTGCGTGGCCATGCACGCCTCCAACTCAATCATCAAGTTTGCAGACGACACTACAGTGGTAGGCATGATTACCAACAACAACGAGATGGCCTACAGGGAGGAGGTGAGGGCCCTCGGAGTGTGGTGTCAGGAAAATAACCTCTCACTCAACGTCAACAAAACAAAGGAGATGATCATGGACTTCAAGAAACAGCAGAGGGAGCACCCCCCTATCCACATCGATGGGACAGTAGTGGAGAGGGTAGTAAGTTTTAAGTTCCTCGGCGTACACATCACGGACAAACTGAATTGGTCCATCCACACAGACAGCGTGGTGAAGAAGGCGCAGCAGCGCCTCTTCAACCTCAGGAAGCTGAAGAAATTAGGCTTGTCACTAAAAGCACTCGCAAACTTTTACAGATGCACAATCATGAGCATCCTGTCGGGCTGTATCCACCGCCTGGTATGGCAACTGCTCCGCCCACAACCGTAAGGCTCTCCAGAGGGTAGTGAGGTCTGTACAATGCATCACCGGGGGTTAAACTACCTGCCCTCCAGGACACCTACACCACCCGATGTCACAGGAAGGCCATAAAGATCATCAAGGACAACAACCACCCGAGCCACTGCCTATTCACCCCGCTATCATCCAGAAGGCGAGGTCAGTACAGGTGCATCAAAGCAGGGAACGAGAGACTGAAAAACAGCTTCTATCTCAAGGCCATCAGACTGTTAAACAGTCACCACTAACATTGATTGGCTGCTGCCAACATACTGACTCAACTCCAGCCACTTTAATAATGTAAAAATGTATGTAAAAATGTATCACTAGCCACTTTAAACAATGCCACTTAATGTTTACATACCCTACATTACTCATCTCATATGTATATACAATACTCGATACCATCTACTGCATCTGGCCTATGCCGTTCTTTACCATCACTCATTCATATATATTTATGTACATATTCTTCATCCCTTTACACTTGTGTGTATAAGGTAGTTGTTGTGGAATTGTTAGGTTAGATTACTCGTTGGTTATTACTGCATTGTCGGAACTAGAAGCACAAGCATTTCGCTACACTTGCATTAACATCTGCTAACCATGTGTATGTGACAAATCAAATTTGATTTGATGTTTCATGCCTCAGACGTGAGGTAATGATAAATAATGCTGTAATAGCCTACAGTTTTGACATTTTGTTTTCATTATTGTTATAGGATCATGTTTTACCAGTACGGCGTACCCCCACTCTTTATTTTGCCGGGACGCCAATGTTTGTGAACAATGTAATCATAAACAAAAACTGTTCATTTAAAAATAGACATTTTATATATATATATATATATGTGTGTGTGTGTGTGTGTGTGTGTGTGTGTGTGTGTGTGTGTGTGTGTGTGTGTGTGTGTGTGTGTGTGTGTGTGTGTGTGTGTGTGTGTGTGTGTGTGCAAGCCTTGCTAGCTTTAAAAATGGGGAAATGCCTTGTATTTTCCAACAAATAATGGGAAATCAACCGTTTGGATCTGAGAATGACCTTTTCTATTAACATTTTGTTCTCTATGCAATGCGAAAAGAATCATTGCCTCGTGACTAAATACCGAAAGTATTATTTTATTTTTATTTTATGAATGTTTACAATGAAGAGAGAGCCTATTTTGAAATAACCTCTAGCATATTTTTTTCAACAAGTTTGCACCTACACAAAAACGTGATGAAACGATACCCCTTCTTGCTAAATAACGGGAGAGACGCCCAGACAACATCTGAGCGAAGGAGACGGTTATTAATAGCACCTTGACTCCTATGTCTCAATGTATTTCAACGGTTGTTCTTTTAGATTTTGATATACAGGTACATATCATATAAATAATAATGAACTGTTAACTGTACACCTCCGAGCTAAACAGAGAAATCTTATTTTATTCATTGCCTGCGAGCTAATGTTAGCTTACTCTTTGCTGTGCGCTTTTCAAAACCAGGAGAAATAGGCTGTGTGGCTGTTTAATACACCTTGGTAGGTAAGGATGATGATAATAATAGTCATTTATATATAGACTAGATGACCGATCCCCCACCGTTATATTAGATTTTGGAAGCTATAGAAATGCATTTGTCTACATTTGTTTTTGCCATCATTTATTATATTGAAGACTACTTAATGCGTACTTTTAAACTGTATAATGTGAAATAAATATATAAAACATTTTCTTTAATGTATCCTTTTTGAGATGCTAATGTTACTGTCCCCACAACAACAAAAATACGTGAATACATGTCATTTGTTCCTTGAAACATTTAATTGAAATAGTGTAGAATTCCATTCATTCCTATGATGCACTGCTCCTACTGGGGATTGCCAATATGGCCGACCGGTGGTTTCAATGCTTCTCAAAGTTTATGTACACCATTGGCCTTAAAGGTCCCTCATCTGTGTGCAGTTCTTGTCTCCCTATGTAGTTGGGGCGTCCTTGGTGGAGAGTGTTGAGCCAGAGGACATCCAAATGAAGCTGAACAAACAAAAAACATGTCTGAAGTTACCAATAGTCCTACAAATCCAAGTGATGCTCATAGTATGGTTCCAACTCTGATATATTATTTATGTGTTTTGTATTTCAGTTTGAATATCTCTTCAAGTTCATCCCCCAAGTGGAGTGAAGTAGGACTTGTCATCAGGATTTAACATCAGGTTAGTGCCCTCTGCAATTCAGAATTGTACTCGCATCATATTTAAAAGTGATTCAGTGAAAGCCTTTTCTCCCTTTGATTATATTTAGGGGAGTTCTTATATAAAGTTATGTTGTAGCAGTTTTTATATTATTTGTCCAATAATGTGACCACAACACAATTGTAACAGTTGACGCATTTAAGCCATGATGTCCTACTAACAGTTAGTTTACCTCAAAAGTCCCATTTAAACACTTAAAGTGTGAACTGAACAGGGAGGGCTCCCTTGAGTTTGAGTGCAGACAGTATTTCAGCCATTTCAAGTGGCCCCTCATTTCACTTACACTTTGATTAGTTTGATTAGTAAATGTGTCGTTCCCTGCCCTGTTTTGTTAACACACAGCTTTCCCTGTGCTGTGTTTCTGTAGACCATTACTTAAAAGCCCTGAGAACGGGATGAAACCCTGACTGAAGCCAACAGTTAATTAACATGTTAATTGAAGCAATGAAGTTGGGTGCGCTTGATAACTAAAAAGTAGTCCCAGTCTGATCATAATGACTTTGATTTGTCTTGTGATTTCAAAGGATACATGTAAATACATGCGTCACTCTCATGGTTCCACTTGCAGCTCTAAGCGTACGTAATTGGTTGCAGTGGAACACCACATTATTTCATCGTACATGCTTAATCAGCACGAGCCAACGCAACACAATTTCAAGTTGTTTTTATATTTTCCTTTTCCTGATATGTAAGCCTAAATCAAATTACAACTCTGACGTATAAAAACACATTTTACTTTTTTTTACCCTCAAACAAAACCAGATTGATGTACTTGTATTTGGTGTTCAAACAGTCTGTTGAAAAGTAACACAGATTCTTGATACGTACAGTTCCTTCTGTTAACGTGGCTTCCTACATCTTTTTATTTTATTCCCTCTGAACTGACAGTAATGACAAACCATCAAACGTGAAAAAAAACACAATGTTTTGCATCTATTCCGATTGGTGCAGTTGGAAAAAGGGAGATGAAGAAATGAGAGAAAGCCACAAAAGACTGGAGATGCATCTCTCATGACATCATCCACCATGGGTCACTTTACTTATTTTGAATGTCAGCATTAGACCACTAGATGGAAGCCTTGCCTCAGCTATGGGCTCATTGGAGTTTTTCAGTCTTTATTTATACGTTTATACAGAGATATTTACAGCAGACATTGTCTATCATATGTTTAAACACATCATACTGTATGTGTTTAAACATACATTGATTAATTTACATCTTTACCATAAAGAAATGCAGCACATTACAGCACATTACTCAGTGTAAGAAGGTATAGCTTACTGTGTCACAGGGTCCATTCAATATGCTGAGCTGCAGGTGGATGGGATCCACTGTGAGTGATGCTGGTCACTGTTGCTCAAAGCCCCTTAAGCCATGGAGGGATGTATTTTTCACACACATACAGAGGACACACACACCATGAGCCGAGGCCTTAATTCGGTGGGGAAATTTCCCCCAGTAAACCTCAGCCTCATCGGCATTCAGAAAGAAAATGTGTTTTGTTGCTTAGGAACAGTTTGCCTTGCGTCTCTGCAGGTGGTCTCCTTGTGAATATCATTATGTGCCCCTCAATTCGGGAAGATGACACATTTTTATTTTCTGCCAATATTTCTTGTCTGCTCCAGTCAATCTCAGGAGGCCTGGAAAATGCTTTCATTGATTAAAGAGGGAGCTAGGCAGTCAAAGTCTGTGAGAGACATGTCACCTACCTGTATATTAATGTCTAATTTATCGACATTATATTTCTGGGGGGACAACTTCAAGCTTACAGTCAATATTGTTATGTTTGCTTTATGGGGACAACTGAAAAGACAGTGTCATTTAAGTGCCAAAACATCCCAAGTCATGTCCTCAGAGCATGTGCAGATCAGCTGGCTTGAGTGTTTACAAACGTGAATTCTCGCTATATCCCAGTCTGTTGCCCACCATTGTTGCCCACCATTGTTCCTGTACCCAAGAACGCGAAGATAACTCAACTAAATGACTGGACCACATCACCTCCACCTTACCTGACACCCTAGACCCACTTCAATTTGCATGTCGCCCCATCAGATCCACAGGCGACACAATCGCCATTGCACTGCACACTGTCCTATCCCACTTGGACAAGAGAAATATCTATGTAAGAATCCTGTTCATCGACAACAGCTCAGCCTTCGAACCCAATGTGCCCTCCAAGCTCATCACTAAGTTCAGGGCCCTGGGTCTGAATCCCTCCCTGTGCAACTAGATCCTGGAATTCCCACAAGGGCCGACCCCAAGTGGTGAAGGTAGGCAACAACACCACCGCCGATCCTCAACACAGGGGCCCGCAGGGGTGCATGTACAGCCCACTCCTGTACTCCTTGTTCACCCATGATTGTATGGCCATGCACGTCTCAAAGTCAATCATCAAGTTTGCTGACGACACAACAGTGGCCTGATTACCAACAACCAATGACGATTTTAGTATGGAAATCGTGGTGGGGCAAACTCCCAAAAAGTTTTTTAGATGCATGCCAGCAAAGTCACTAAACAATACATTAATTGCACTATAACGGTGACAAACGGTGCCCACAAACTGTTAGGGCCTACATAAATCTGTCCCAACAGCAGAGCTTTCTTTTCAGCACCATGGAGTGAATCCTTACCACCACTACACCTGGCTATCAGAGAAGCCTTGTCTGGCAGCGAAACAGTTCATTCAGCCTCATTTACTGCCTTTTAAAAAGACATAGCTGATATGGCTGACTTGCTTAAACAAATGTGGTTTCTACCATCAATTGAGATGTACAAACTATGGCATAAGGGATCAATGAGCAGATAATAAGCAATCCGTCATTTTGATTAAGACGTTAATGAGAGAGCTAAGACGGACGTAGTCAAAATAGCTATTTGTTCAGCACTTTTGAAATGTACAGTGACAGAATTCAGAACATGGGCCGTTCTTACAGTATTCTCCCTGTACACCAAGTCAGAACTTTATGATAAATAAAGGGGGCATATAAATCAGACAATGAAAGCTCTTACAATATTCAATGATGACATTTCTCTAAGACAAACTATAGGCTACATATGCACCACCAAGTCAGAATAGTAGGCTAAGATCTGAGGAGGAAAGGGACCAAATTATTAGAGTGAGGCACATGGGCTACTAACCACTTACTACAGAACATACACTTAGTATTACTTTCTTAGCTACAGTATATATATCTCCCTGGCATATTACATCATTTATGCAGCAGCATACAATACATTTTTGGACTCACCTTGTTGTGATGTTCTCACTTGAACAGAAAGGTGTCGCGGCTGTCCATTGTGGGCAAATTTTGTCATCAAACTTTGTCATCAAAGTCTGGCATTCTTTGGTGCTTTGAAGACAATTGGGGACTCAAAAAAAACAAGATTGAATCATGACATCAGTGATCTTCAGGTCGGAGAACTAGAAAGATTCCACAGTTCCTGACTTGGAATTCCGAGTTGGATGACCGTTCAAAATGTTTTTTCCACAGCCAGAGATCATTGTTTTCCTCCTGGTTCAGAAAATCATGCTGAATTGACAGCACGGCCAATGTATTCAACCTTTTTTGGCCCATGATGTTGCATGTGAATGTTTATCCTTTTAAACGTAGAAAAAAGACCCTTAAACCTAGACTTGGACCACACACCATCTCCACTGAATAGCAGGCTTGTGGTTGCTTTGAAATGCTTGCAGTTAGACACTGATTCCTTCCAAACCACTCATTGTTGAATTTGCGACCACAGAATACACTGAGCCAGGCTGAAACACCTGCATTTTGGAGCTGCCTTTTTGGAGCTGCCTTACTCAAGAAAGCAAAAAAGAGACCATGTTGGAACCATACACCCTCTCCACCATACACCCTCTCCACCATACACCCTCTCCACTTTACTCCCTCTCCACCATACACCCTCTCCACCACTACTAACTTTTTTTTTATTACATTGTTTACCAACTGATATGTGACATGTATAAATTCAAAAATAACATGCGAAACAGGCAACCAAAATATATTTTTTACAAATTTAGCTAAGCAGGTGGGGCAATGAATGACTGGTCACCACTGCCAACAACAATGAAACAACCTACAGGGAGGAGGTGAGGGCCCTGGCGGAGTGGTGCCAGGAAAATAACCTCTCCCTCAACGTCAACAAAACAAAGGAGTTTATTGTGGACTTCAGGAAACAGCATAGAGAACACGCCCCATCCACATCGATGTGTCTGCAGTGGAGAGGGTCAAAAGCTCTCCCCTGTGCACATCACTGAGGACCTGAAATGGTCCCTTCACACAGACAGCGTGGTGAGAAGGCTCAACAGCGCATCTTCAACCTCAGGAGTCTGAAGAAATTCAACTTGGCCACTAAGACCCTTATGAACCTCTACAGATGGGCCATTGAGAGCATCTTTTCGACTTGTATCACTGCCTGGTAATGCAATTGCATCTTCCGCAACCACAGGGCTCTCCAGAGGTTGGTGCACATCACCGGGGGCATACTGCCTGCCCTTCAGGACATCTACAGCACCCGGAGTCACAGGAATGCCAAGAAGATCATCAAGAACTTCACCTACCCGAGCCACACCCTGTTCCCCCAATACAGGTGCATCAAAGCTGGGACCCAACAGTTGGCCTGTTGGCTGTTATGATTTTTGTTGTCCTTTTGTGTTTTTGCATTTTTGTTTTCTTTCATCTTCTCTTTTTTTCTCTTTTCTTCATTTTGTTGGTTTTTGATGCATTGGGGCTTTGGGGACAGGAACGGAATTATTATTATTTTCCTCGGTGGGGGGGTGTGGGCTCTGGGGTGTGTCTCGGATGGTTGAGGGGCAGCTCTCTGGGAACTGTGGGGGGGACCTTGGAGGGCGGGTGGCCTGGCGGTTGGAAGCTTGGGCCGGTGGCTGATTGGTCGCTGGCTTAGATCCTTGTTTTTGACCTTGTGGGAGATATATCGACCTTGCCATTGAGCAGGGAGTTGACCCTGGTTGCTTCTGTGGGTCGCTCTGGATGGTCTGTTAGTCTGTTAGATTACTAATGTGATGTAGATGTTGAGCGGCTTCACTGCAAGTAGATTGTATGTTTTAAATATTCAATAAAAAAATCTGAGAAACAGCTTCTATCTCCAGGCCATCAGACTGTAAACAGTCACCACCAGCCTTAGTCACTGACTGGGCCAAGCTACCACCCGGTACTCTACCCTGTACCTTAGAAACTGCTGCCCTATGGTAGTACAAAGTGTTTTCCACTAGTGCCGGCTATAAGCTATACAGCCAATTACAGAGTCATTTTTATCTGGGTACTTTTTCCAATTAAATTAAAAAAGGCTACTTTTCAATTCGCTAAGTCAGAAAAAATATATATTTATAGAACAGGCACCCGTCAGTCACAAAGTGAGTGATGGCAGGATAACACTGCTGGTTTAACAGTCTGCTGTCTGTCCCGCCTCTCGGTTGTGTGTGCTGTGGTTGCAGTCATATTTCTACACAGAGATCATGAATTTGCACGTGCCATAAAATATGAGTGAATTAGCATGTCCCAGATGATGCGGTAACGATGAGTCGAAATCCACTTAGCCTACTTTTTTTCTGGTATATTCATTTATTTTCTTTCACGTTCAAGGTGCGCCAGTAACTTTTCAGCACATTTTTGCATTCCAGTTCTACATTTAGCTGCTCTGTTATAGTCTACCATTGAAAACCATCGAAGACCACATTCATAAATTCACACAGCACACGTGAGCTATCCAGAGCTAAAAGAACTGGCCATCAGTCTACTCACTGAGCTTATTTATTTTAGGGAAGGTGATTTACAAAAGTAAACGTTCAGTAGTGGACATACCACCAATATGCTGGCTACTATTGATAGTCTGCAAAAACAAAGTTACAAAAACACACCTAGTATTCGTCTTGGCTAGCCGTACTGTAGCCATGTCGATATCTTTTGGAACACTTGTCTTAAATAGGTGGTGGGCCACAGAAGGCTCTCTGCTTTAGTTTTCAAGATGATCGATCTCTGTATTGGGAGGAGCTGGTTTATACATATTGTGTATATTAATTTATTATGAATACAGTTTGTTTTCTCAAAATACTTACTTTTATGTTCACGAGCTGGACAGGCAAAAGCCGCTGTGTACTAAACTGTGAACCAATCAAAGCTTGTGTACTATCCATGGTACTATCTCTGCTGATCACGTCTGCTAATCGCATTATTCGTATCTAAGGTAGTAGACAGCTGGTGACATCTAGAGCAAGATCTCCGTCCGACAAGCTGCTATTAGCTCAAGTATTTTTATTTATTTGTAATCCATCAATTATGTTATAGAAACGTGATGCCTTCAGTACTAGCTGTAAAATTACTCCCAATTTAGAACACAGAAACTTTTTTGCAGGTAGATTGCGGCTTCCATTAATGGAATTGTCTGCATCATTTCCAATCCCCAATAATTTTGGGGGTAAATATATACAGTACCAATCAAAAGTTTGGACACACCTACTCATTCAAGGGTTTTTATTTATTTTTACTATTTTCTACATTGTAGATTAATAGTGAAGACATCAAAGCTATGATATAGCACATGTGGAATCATGTAGTTACCAAAGAAGTGGTAAACAAATCAAAATATATTTTAGATGTTATCTTCATTAAAGTAGCCACTCTTTGCCTTGATGATAGCTTTGCACACTCTTGGCATTCTCTCAACCATCTTCACCTGGGAATGCTTTTCCAACAGTCTTGAAGGAGTTCCCACATATGCTGAGCACTTGTTGGCTGCTTTTCATTCACTCTGCGGTCTAACTCATCCCAAACCATGTCAATTAGGTTGAGGTCGGGTGATTGTGGAGGCTAGATCTTCTGATGCAGCACTCCATCACTCTCTTTCTTGGTCAAATAGCCCTTACACAGCCTGGAGGTGTTTTGGGTCATTGTCCTGTTGAAAAACAAATGATAGTAACACTAAGCGCAAACCAGATGAGATGGCGTATCACTGAAGAATGCTGTGGGAGCCATGCTGGTTAAGTGTGCCTTGAATTCTAAGCAAATCACAGACAATGTCACCAGATAAGCACCCCCACACCATCACACCTCCTCCTCCATGCTTCATAGTGGGAACCACACACGCAGAGATCATCCTTTCACCTACTCTGCTTCTCAGAAAGACACAGTGGTTGGAACCAAAAATCTCACATTTAAACTCATCAGACCAAAGGACAGATTTCCACCGGTCTAATGTCTAATGCTTGTGTTTCATGGGCCAAGCACGTCTCTTCTTCTTGCGTGTTGACCAGACCGCACGCGCACATGCGTCCGTGTGTGCCATCCCGTGCAAGTTGATTTCGTCCACCCACACCAGACGTGCTCAGGACACGCAGGTTGACATATTTAAAAAAAACTCTGTACCATATTAATTTGGGGACCGGTCGAAAAGCATTAAACATTTATGACAATTTAGCTAGCTAGCTAGCTTGCTGTTGCTAGCTCATTTGTCCTGGGATATAAACATTGGGTTGTTATTTTGCCTGAAATGCACAAAGTCCTCTACTCCGACAATGAATCCACAGATAGAACGGTAAACCAAATTAGTTTCTAGTCATCTCTTCTCCTTTCTTCAGGCTTCTTCTTCTTATTTTGGACTTTATATGGTAGTTGGCAACCAAATTCAGGTGCATTACCACTACCAACTGGAGTGTGGACCTCAGTTCATCTTTCAATCACCCACGTGGATATATGCTCCTAAAAACCAATGAGGAGATGGGAGAAGCCGGACTTGCAGTGCGTTGAGCGTCACAAATAGAACCAAATCTATTTTAGCGCCTGGCCATGGAGACGCTCGCTGACATGCACAGACTGTGTGGGTGCAATAATTGAATGACATGTATGTGTACATTTATTTTGTGTGTTCAGCATATTATTGGTGTTCTTTAGTAGTGGTTTCTTCACAGCAATTTGACTGTAAATGCCTGATTCACACTCCTCTGAACAGTTGATGTTGAGATGTGTCTGCTACTTGAACTCTGTAAAGTATTTATTGGGATGAACTTATTCTCTGCAGCAGAGGTAACTCTGGGTCTTCCTTTCATGTGGTGGTCCTCATGAGAGCCAATTTCATCATAGCGCTTAATGTTTTTGCGACTGCACTTGAAGAAACTTTCAAAGTTCTTGAAATTTTCCAGATTGACTGACCTTCATGTCTTAAAGTAACGATGGACTGATGTTTCTCTTTGCTTATTTGAGCTGTTCTTGCAATAATATACACTTGGTCTTTTACCAAATAGGGCTATCTTCTGTATACCAACCCTACTTTGTCACAACACAACTGATTGGCTCAAACTCATTAAGAAGGAAAGAAATTCCATAGATGAACTTTTAACAAGGCACACTTGTTAATTAAAATGCATTCCAAGTGACGACCTCATGAAGCTGGTTGAGAGAATGCCAAGAGTGTGCAGTGCTGTCATCAAGCAAAGAGTGGCTATTTTGATTTGTTTGACACTTTTTTTGGTTACTGTATGATTCCACGTGTTATTTCATAGTTTTGATGTCTTCACTATTATTCTACAATGTAGAAAATAGTTTTAAAAAATAAAGAAAAACCCTGCAATGAGTAGGTGTGTCCAAACTTTTGACTTGTACTGTATGAAAAATCTGCTCCTCCCTCAACGGGGATGGAACAGCTGCGCTCTGCATTCCTCTCACTCTGGGCTCTGGTCCACCACCTAAAAGGGGCAGTGTCCTAAATTCAAATCTTCTCAAAATGACATACTTTAGAAACAAGAAATGAATGCAATTAATACAATGCAATTCTGAAGAATAGAGTAATGACTTGCATTGCTAGATTATATTCCACAGCTTTTTATACATATCGTAATAACAAAATGTAGCCTTTTTAATAGCTGAATATAGAGAGAAATCATTCCAACCTACAGGCCCTGCATGAACCCAATGCATTTAAGAACTACACCATCTCGGCCAGTAGACATTTTGGCGAAGTGGTAGCCTATAGTCTATTTACTGTGCTTTGATTGACTAAGAGCAAGCTTGACTAATTTATAAAAATTTATAAAAGGTGTCAAAGTGACTGAATAAAGTCACTGTATACATAGTCATTGAACACTGATACCTTTAATAATGTTTACATGCTGTTTTACCCACTTTATATGTATATACTGTATTCTAGTCAAGGCTCATTCTAAATAACTACACACACTTTCTATTCATATACACACCATTATATTTCTATATATTTATATTCCTGTCTCTGACATTGCTTGTTCTGATATTTCTTTATTTCTTTATTTTTCTCTATTATGTGTATTTTATTGAATTGTATTTTCTTTGCTAGGTATTACTGCACTGAGGCAGAAACACACGCATTACACTGAACCTGCGATAACATCTGCAAATCTGTGAAGGCGACCAATAAACTTTGATTTGAACACAGCTATACTGTTTCACATTGTTTTTATTCTTAGCTTTGTCTGTTGTCATTTTGTCTTTTATGTGAGTTTATAAATGAACCTCCCTCTCCAAAGAATTGACACCTGAACATGTACAGCATTTCCTACCCTCAAATGCACACTCACTCACTATCCTGTGAAAACATGCTTGACTTTACATTTTCCTCAGGTGCTACAGTATATTTATCCACTTAAATGTAATAGTGAAATGTAGATTTCCACATAAATAGACATATCCAAAAGTAACTGCTATTCATATGTAATTACATGGTTCTGACATGCAAAAACATGGTATATTTGGAAAGACGACATCTGAGCGATTATGATGAAATGAAGGAGTTACATAGTTCAGAATATACAAGATCAAGCACACACAAAAAAATATTTTATTTTATTTTGAAAGTCATCTTTCATTGATAAGCTATAAATAAATGATTGATGACTAGAGCTGGAACACATCAGATGGCTTTCACAACATGTGAACAATATCAGAAATAAATGGGATGAGTGGACCTAACAACTAGAAATGGGCAGATGTTTTAGTAAGTGGTGTCAGGTGTGGTCATGGGACATTTCCAAGTGTCCCTAAAACTGCCCCGGGGCGGCAGGGTAGCCTAGTGGTTAGAGCGTTGGACTAGTAACCGGAAGGTTGCAAGTTCAAATCCCCGAGCTGACAAGGTACAAATCTGTCGTTCTGCCCCTGAACAGGCAGTTAACCCACTGTTCCTAGGCTGTCATTGAAAATAAGAATTTGTTCTTAACTGACTTGCCTAGTTAAATAAAGGTAAAATAAAAATATGTCTGTAAATTAGATCATTCCAGTGCTATTACATATTTTAAATTACTAAATGCTAGTTGTTCAGTATATAAACACCATTTCTACCATATCATCCTCACTCCAACATTGTGGTGGTGTTATGGGGTATCCAGGGTGCATTCAAGTGTCCTTTCAACCTCTCCAAAGTGTCCGAATGGGATAATTGCACTGTTTTTGCACACTAGATGTGCCTAAAAGTTATAGTTCACTATAAAAAAAATAATCTACAACTCCAACCTCTCTCAAACATTGTGCTGGTGTTGGAGGACATACGGGGGATATGGATGCCTACAGTGCGTAAGCAGGCAACATCATATTCTTGATGCGCAAAGATATAGTCATTCGGAGGAATTGTGATGTTGCCATTAATTCATTCATCCTCAGATAACATTGGCAATAGGCTAGATTTGTTCCTACCAACATAAGGAGTCATCTGATACCCCCCATGTAGCTATACCTCAAACACAGTCCAAATTTAAGCTTACCTTGTAACATGTTTGCTGTTTGGTGAAAACGTTGTGTAAAATAAGCGTTTAGACTTTCGGGGCTGGTAATCAATAACGGTAGGTCACAGGCAGACAAATAAGATATCCTCATGATCTGATGAGTCCCGTCTATCGGTGTGTATCAACATATTCTGTGTTTATTTAGTTTATACTTCACAACACTAACCGGAATGTAGGTAGCAGCCATCTTGAAATGAGGTCATCGGCTCAGCCTGCCCTTATAGATGTGTATGCCCATATATGGTAGTAAGTCATACCAAAGATTTGAAGGCACAGATCAATAGCCAAGATACTGAGTTTCCCACAGACACTCTGCTTTTGCAGATAAGGGCCACAGGTTTCATACTAGACTGAATTGAATGAAAAACATCTAATAGGGTCCCCAAATTTGGGGACTTCACATTTAAGAGGATTCAGTAAATCCCAGGTGTGCAAACTCCCACCTTACATGATCAACACACACACAGACACATAGACACACATAGCTCTGCTGCTCCAAACATCCTCCTCTGGCAAAGCCAAAACACTGCTTTCTTTCATTAGTGTGTGTGAGGAGAGGAGTGCACAGCTAAGAGTGAGAGGAGAGCAGAGCCCAGAGTGAGAGGAGATCAGAGCCCAAAGAGAGAGGAGATCAGAGCCCAAAGTGAAAGGAGATCAGAGCCCAAAGTGAGAGGAGATCGGAGCCCAGAGTGAGAGGAGATCAGAGCCCAGAGTGAGAGGTGATCAGAGCCCAGAGTGAGAGGAGATCAGAGCCCAGAGTGAGAGGAGATCAGAGCCCAGAGTGAGAGGTGATCAGAGCCCAGAGTGAGAGGAGATCAGAGCCCAGAGTGAGAGGTGATCAGAGCCCAGAGTGAGAGGAGATCAGAGCCCAGAGTGAGAGGTGATCAGAGCCCAGAGTGAGAGGAGATCAGAGCCCAGAGTGAGAGGTGATCAGAGCCCAGAGTGAGAGGAGAGCAGAGTCCAGAGTAAGGGGAGAACAGTGTACAGAGTGAGAGGAGAGCAGAGTCCAGAGTAAGGGGAGAACAGTGTACAGAGTGAGAGGTGATCAGAGCCCAGAGTGAGAGGAGATCAGAGCCCAGAGTGAGAGGTGATCAGAGCCCAGAGTGAGAGGAGAGCAGAGTCCAGAGTGAGAGGAGAGCAGAGTCCAGAGTAAGGGGAGAACAGTGTACAGAGTGATAGATTCCTCCTTCCTTCTCCCTCTGAAGTTAGTTTTTGCTTCGGAATGGCAGATTCCTTAATATGCCACAGATAAGTACCAAGGAAAATATTTGGAGGAAGAGGAGGAGAAAGAGAGGGAAGGGGGTGGTACGACAAGAAAATCATTCTCTCGCTCTCTCTCCCGGCTGGGCCTTGCCAGCTTTCGGAAGCAGATGACAGGCGCTGAGGGAAGGAGGGGGTGCAGACAGGCAGGGCGGGGAGAGATGGGGCCCAGAGAGCGCCCAGAGGACGCAGCGAGAGGCGGAACGGCCCCCACCGCGCCCTAACCTCACGACGGATCGACGGAGGGATTGTGTTGACAGGGGGAAGGAGGAGAGGAGAAGAAAAGGAGAGGCAGCCATACTTACAGCAGGGAAGCTGGGAACAGGAGCCTTCAAGAGCCACGCTGCAACAGCAGGCTCTGTCGAACTGTGTGTGTGTGGAGGGTGTGTGTTGGTGTGTGTATGCGCTGCTCTCCCTTCCCTATTGGAAAGTTAGGGGTATTTCTCTGTGATGGATGGCAGTGGAGGGTGTCTTCGTTAGAGCATTGTTCAATAGTAATGTATGCTACTGTTCTGTATAATTGCTTACCGATAATGTCAGTGTAGGATCAATGATCAAACTCCCTCTGACCTCTTCTCCATGTCAGAACAGAAGTTTCCCCTGCGCTGCAACTTTACTACTCTGATGAGTCTAAATGTGTTCAGCATCTGTTATGCTAACAATGTTTAATCACATACTAAAAGTTGCTTTAGTAAAACATGTTTTCTGACCTTTTTGCTCACCTACACAAGTAGTTTACTATTCTGTTGTTCCGGTTTAATTTGTCTGAATCAACAACAAAATAGATTGAAAGAATAAAGTACTAATGGTGCTGACCTTCTTGCGCTGTGCCTCACTGCTTTTCCCACATGTGATAAAGTGTGTAGCCGTAAAGGAGCCAGCATAGCCCTGCTCCTCTCCCACTGTCAGTGCATCTGCTCCCTGTCTCTCCTCATCTCCCTACCATCAGGTTTCATTCGTTTGGTTCCAGGGTTGTGGAGGCAGCGGCAGGATGGGGTCTGGGACCGGCTGGATGGGGCCTGTGTTGGGGCTGGGGGCTGGACCTGGCTACAGTTGACCTGGCTCGGATAGGGTCTGGCTGGGGTTGGGGGGTTGGGAGGCAGCCATGGCCATGGTTGTGGAGGTGCTGCTGGTAGTGGAGTTGGAGACGGAGGCCTTTGTTAAAACATCAGGTGGAGCGTGGGGGTTTGGGCACAGTGGAGGCCTGCCCATGCTGCTCTTTCAATCTGCCTCTATTACACACACAGTCACACACACACCCCTGCCCTGTACAGAAAGGAGGGAGGAAGGAGCGAGGGGGTGTGAGAGGCCCAAAGGGAAAAGGACAGGGGGTAGGGGGCGTTTGGGTGGGCATCCAGGCAGCATGAAATCCAATTCACAGCCAAGGACGACGAGGGGCAGATCATCCCGTTAAATACTCTCATCTACTCTCATCTGTCAATCAGGTGATCTTTGATAAATATACATTTACAGGACAGGAGAGCAATACACTGTTTCCCAAATGACATCTGTTCCCTATGAATTGCAATACTTTTGACCAGGGCCCATAATGAATAGAACTAGCCGAGAAAAATGTGCTTTTGGACAGTTATTTATTTGGTATTTAAAAATAAAAAAAGGTGCAATGCAACAGATGACTTCTTCACATATTTCTGCTCCACAAAGTTGTGTGACTGTTATATCCATCAGAATCACATGAAACGTCAATCCCTGTATGATTAAATGTGAACATGGTGTACTGTAAGTGCCGTAAGTATTATGTATTAGCCTGTGCATTAACAGAGCGCTAATGCAGCTCTCATTATCATGATGCTTATGTCAAAGCCCAGTTATGCCTTCCATATCCGCAATTCTGCTATTCCATTTCACTGCCGAGACACTTTTTATAAAGTGTGTCAAATATACAGTAGGATTTTGCAGCAAATACACAGCAATACGGAGAGATTATGTCATACATTCAGGTGTCGTTGCAACGCAGCTCTGCTGGTTTTGAAATCATAGAACAAGAATAATGAATACCAGTGGTGGAAAAAGTACGCAATCGTCATAGATACCTTAATAGAAAGTTACTGAAGTAAAAGTGAAAGTCACCCAGTAAAATACTACTAGGGTAAAAGTCTAAAAGTATTCGGTTCTAAACACACATGGGTATCAAATGTAAATGTTATTGATAAAATATACTTATTAAGTATCAAAAAGTAAAAATTATTTAAAATGTCTTTAATTAAGCAAAGCAGATGGCATTTCTTGTTTTAAAAATGAAAGGATAACCAGGGGCACACTACAACACTCAGACATAATTTACAAAATATGCATGTGTGTTTAGTCCGTCAGATCAGAGGCAACAGGGATGACCACGTGTTCTCTTGATAAGTCCGTGAATTGGACCATTTTCCTTTCCTGCTAAGCATTCAAGATGTAACTTTTGAGTACTTTTGGGTGTCAGGTAAATTTCTTTAGGAATGTAGTGAAGTTGTCAAAGACATAAATAGTAAAGTACAGATACCCCCCCAAAAACTGCTTAAGTAGTACTTTAAAGTATTTTTTTACTTAATTACTTTACACCACTGATAAATAGTAATAACAAATACTGTAGTTATAATAGTATCTACTAAGAAGTCATCTGTTGATGTGATATCTGTTGGTGCCTCAGTCCATCTAGAATAGTCTAACCCAAAGTTCCACGGCCCCCATACCAATGATTGAAATGTTAATATCCAGGTAGGAAGGCTGTTTAAAGCTGGAATCCTAACATGTAAAAACACCAGGGTACAAATTGATTGTGTGTAAACTCATAAAAGTAACACCAGACAGCTCAATATAGAAACGGAAGGTAAACCATGTCTCTAAAACAATATAAGGCTTCTATTCTCTGAGTTGTGTGTCTGGCCATGTCCTTTAACAGATGAGTGTGAATGTGAGTTAGCAGAGTTTGGTTCTGTTGTGGCTGTCATCCTGTTGATGCTGTGGGACATCAGTAACAGCCAGACACAAGAGTGATCCCATGCCAAGGAGAGTGTGAACATTAGTGATGATGGAACAACACAATCAAAAATGGATTTACAAGTCACACACACAAACACAGACACACCTCCGTATCAACGTAGCTTTAGTCCGCATCACTCCCTGGGGACATTGAGCGAGGGAGATGGGGAGGAGAGGAGGGGAGAAGGAGAGCAGAGGGAACAGTTCTCTTCATTTCTAGGTAATTCACATTTCCAGTGGGCTTGCAAAATTGCTTTATGGAAAGTGTGTGTGAGCCTGGAAACAGCAGGGAGGATGAGGCTATGTCCCAAATAGCACCCCATTCCCTACATAGTGCACTATTTATGACCAGAGCCTTATTGGCCCTGGTCAAGAGTAGTGCACTACAAAAGGAATAGGGTTCAGTTTGGGACGTAACCCAAGTTTCATTAGGGAACAGAGCTCCGGCTTTATTACCCAGGTTTAGAGTTTTATGGTTATCATTATTTCCCATCAAATTATTATTTGAATAGATAATAATTCTATGTGTGTGTGTGTGTGTGTGTGTGTGTGTGTGTGTGTGTGTGTGTGTGTGTGTGTGTGTGTGTGTGTGTGTGTGTGTGTGTGTGTGTGTGTGTGTGTGTGTGTGTGTGTGTGTGTGTGTTTAAGAAAGAGAGTGTGTTTTGTGTGTGTGTGAGTGAGAGGGAGAACATGTGCGTGTCAGTTTGTGTGTGTGAAAGAAAGTGGGTGTGTGTCTTTGCATTTGCTCGTGTCTTTGCAAGCCTGCATATTTCTTTGCGTGTGTGTATCCGTTTCAGTCATGTCATGGGGTTGTCAGTGGGCCTCAGAGGAGTCGGGCTGCAGCGGTTCTGTTTCCGTGGCGATGAGGTGGCGTGCAGCGTTCCCCGTGCAGAGCTCACTCATCTCTCTCAGTAGACGCTTCTGTGTCTCCATCAGAAAGGCCTCCTGAGAATGACAACAATACAAAGACACTCAGTACAGTGGAGTACAGTAGGGAGGACCACTGGATGCAAATTTAATCTCTTACAGCTCCATCTTTCCATCTCATCTTATTCTTATTTATTTATTCATCTATTCAGTTACTTTGTGTTTCTTTGAGTTCTATATGATAGAGAGGATCTCATGAGAAAGGAAAGGGGAACAAAAGTAGAAACACACAGATGCTTCTTGCTGCCGTATTGTGTTTGGGGGGAGGGAGAGAGAGAGAGGGGGAGAGATAGAGGGAGAGAGAGAGAGGGAGAGAGAGAGAGGGAGAGATATCCATGATGTGGGATCTGGTGCGTAGCGAGCTCACTGGTGTACAGCATTAGAGATGCATTTTCCTCCTCATAAATTATCACCGTGACTACCGGGCCCTCCAGCTCACCGGTGTGATTCTGTCAGCGGTGGGGACGGAACCCAGCGTGGACCCGCGGTCATCCCGCGGTGACTCCCCATCCCACCCACACCAAACGCCAACTCGAGACAAACCCACGCCAATCCAACCCATGCCAAGGCCTGTGTGTTACTATGAAGCAGAGGCCCTCCCTCCCCTTCCCTTCTCTTCCTTCCTACCTTCCTCCTCCTCCTTTCCTTCCCACCGTGTGGCCGGGCCGGTCTGCAGCAGAGCAGTTAATAAAGAGATTGATTATCAGGCTGTCAGGAAGTGACAGTTGGACAGGGCTTCTCTGCGTGAGTGACAGAGGGCACGCTTGCCGCGCAGCAGCCAAGAGAGGAGGCACAGGAACCACACCGCCATCCGCCCTACCCGCTCCACCCGCCCCATGCCCTACACACCCCCGGCCCCCAGCCCGACACCCCGCGCCGAGCCGTGCCAACACTACTGCCTGCCGGGGGGAGGGAGGGTGAGAGGGGAGAGAGGAGGGAGGGAGAGGACGGGAGGAGGGAGAGGGTGAGAGAGGAGGGAGGGAGGACATGCAGAGCATGCTGCTCCAACCTTCTGGAGAGAGAGCAGGGGAGAGGAGAGCAGAGGAGGAGAGGAAATCAGTGGCTGGTGACTCTCACTGCCAGAGTTCAGAGCCGCTGCGTTCCTGAGAGAGAGAGAGGGGGGAAGAGAGAAAAAGAGAGAGGTAGAAAGAGAGGGGGGGAGATGCCAGTGACGACATAATGTACTGCCGGCAAGGTCAAGAGTAGACCCCACACCAATCACGCACACAGATTCGCATATCCACAGTGCACATGCTAGTACATATGCACACAATCAGACACACACACCCACACATAAGTTTTAGGTATTATCTTGAGTAACATATGCAATGCTCTGTTTTGTTAGCTTAAACACATCCACAGACATGCACAACTAATCCCAGATCATTCTACAGTACTAGTGAGGATATCCCTGGCTCGGTGATGGAAGGAAAGTGCCAAGTGCACAGCCCACACCCTAATGAATGATTTAATAGCACACAGGTAAACCCAGACAGTCAGACAGACAGACAGACAGATAGACAGACAGACAGACAGACAGACAGACAGACAGACAGACAGTTTATTTGTGGTATCTCTACTTTACTTTACTATTTATATTTTTGACAACTTTTACTTTTACTTCATTACATTCCTAAAGAGAATATTGTACTTTTTACTCCATATATTTTTCCTGGCACCCCAAAGTACTCATTACATTTTAAGTGCATTGCAGGACAGGAAAATGGTGAAATTCACACACTTATCAAGAAAACACCGTAGGCCTATGGTCTAGCGGACTCACTAAACACAAATGTATCCTTTGTAAATTATGTCTGAGTGTTGGAGTGTGCCCCTGGCAATCCATACATTTTAAAAACAAGAAAATGGTGCCGTCTGCTTTGCTTAATATAAGGAATTTGAAATCATTTCCACTTTTACTTTTGATATATATTTTATATTTTAGCAATAACATTTACTTTTAGACTGTTATTTTACTGGATGACTTTCATTTTTACTTGAGTAACTTTCTATTCAGGTATCTATACAATTGGGTACTTTTTCCACCACTGCAGACAGACAGAGACAGACAGGCAGGTGGGCAGACAGACAGACAGGCAGACAGGGGCAGACAGACAGACAGACAGACAGACAGACAGACAGACAGACAGACAGACAGACAGACAGACAGACAGACAGACAGACAGACAGACAGACAGGTGGGCAGACAGACAGACAGACAGACAGGGGCAGACAGACAGACAGACAGACAGACAGACAGACAGACAGACAGACAGACAGACAGACAGACAGACAGACAGACAGACAGACAGACAGACAGACAGACAGACAGGGGCAGACAGACAGACAGACAGACAGACAGGTGGGCAGGCAGACAGACAGACAGACAGACAGACAGACAGACAGACAGACAGACAGACAGACAGACAGACAGACAGACAGACAGACAGACAGACAGACAGACAGGTGGGCAGACAGACAGACAGACAGACAGACAGACAGACAGACAGACAGACAGACAGACAGACAGACAGACAGACAGACAGACAGACAGACAGACAGACAGACAGACAGACAGACAGACAGACAGACAGACAGACAGACAGACAGACAGACAGACAGACAGGCACTCCACTCAGTGTCACTCCTCTCCTCAACTGAAGGCTGCCTGGTGCTATACACCTCCCCTCCTCCTGACTCTGTTTGAAGCTTGGGACCTCTCCGCCTGTCTGTCCAACAACAGCACATCCCTCAACTCCCAACATTACTCCCCCCTTTTAATGAAATCCAGGCACTCTCTGGATCCATCTTTTCCATCTTTTTGGGGATGGGGTGGTGTTGAGGTGCAGCACACCACATTGCCCTATTCAAACAGTGCATTGTTCAAAGACAACGCATGCAAAAGAGAGAGAGAGGGCGTGATAGATAGATCAGGAGAGATAGCTGCTCCCTGTCTTGAAGGAGATCAAAACAGCCCTAGAGTAAAATACACAAAGAAGGCCCCTGAATCTGCTCTGGCCATACAGCGAGGAGGAGGAGGAGGAGAGAGGAGCGGGGAGCTGTCATTCTGCCATGCTGCCAAACACCGTAGCAGGCTAGGGAAGAGTTGAGCAAGGCCTTTCTCTGGATGGACCATTGTGTTCAGTACTAGACATCATGTTACTCTACCATTACACAGTAAACATATTCAGAACATAGATAGAAGACCACAGTGTTCAGCGTTCTGCATTACAAACTACTGGCCGTTCACACACTCACAGGCACACACGCACACACACACACACACACACACACACACACACACACACACACACACACACACACACACACACACACACACACACACACACACACACACACACACACACACACACACACACACACACACACACACACACACACACACACACAGATGCACACACACAGATGCACACACACACACAACACTTCTTATTCTGAAAACAGGAAGCATCTATCTGAGAGGGGAGACTACCTACCTAGTAATAGTATAAAAAAATATACAGTATATATTTTACACCATGAGAATTCTGCAATTTTATCTTGACCAATGGGAAAAAGATGATCACAATGAGGGTTCAATTGAACTCCAGCCTTAAACGGTAAATCCTAGCTAGCTTCTGAAAGAGTTGACGCACAGCAATAATGACCATATGCTGTATAACGAGCATGAAATGTTTTATACAAAGGAGCAGCACAACCACCACACCGTATCTACCCCACAGGGAGCATTATGAAATACTCACTCTCTGCCATAGAAGCCTTCACAGCCATCCGGCAACGATCCGCATGAACATTACATGGATATGTTGATGAGATCAGTGGCCATACGTATCCAGCGAGTAATGATTTAGGATCCGTTTTCCCTTTTACATTACAAAAAAAAGGCTCCAGAGATGATTGTATTGTTCTTATTCACACTACAGTATATGTAGAAGGCAAAATGTATATTTTTTGATGCTAGAGTACATAACGTGAAAGACAGACATAAAGATACCTCAAGCTGCTATTCTGAATGCAATCACAATGCATTCTTCAATATGTATGGGTGGGGTATAAAACAGGCACAGTCTCACATAGCACTATTGCACGTTGGTACATAAAACCACTGTACATGTTTTTACATTTTCAAATTGTACTGTATAATGAATGACAGTAAACAGTATACTTTACATTCACAATGCAACTTTCAATATGTCAATGACTTTTATGTTAGATTATCAGTCTTCTAGAGCTAGGTCACATGGTTGCATGCAAAAACATAAGTGTTAGGGAAAATTCACAATGCATAATGAACATGTTGGCGAGAGTATTGCAAATATACATGTATATTGCAATGTATTCTTCCAAAGGTGACAGACTGTGTCACGTGGAGTAGCAGATGGAGTAGCATGTAAGCAGCATGTTTGAGAATAAATTCGCAGTATGTAAATAACACAATAGTAAAGGTCTTCTAAAATCAATAAGAATGAATTCCAATACTATAGACCTCCATACCGGCAATGTGCTACAGACATATTCACACAGCGTCACAATGATGCCACCCATCCCCTCGCCACCCGCTTGAGTGGGCTTATCTTGTCTCTCTCTCTTTTCCCAGTAAATACTATTTTTGCACTTGATTGGCCATCGGAGAGATCAATAGCCCCAACAGAGTGAGTAGAACACCAGGATGGGAACGTCTTGTTGGGTTTCTTCTGTCGTGTCTTTGGCTATGACGGATTAAGTGATATGACATGCTCTTCTATGAAATAATTTAATATTATTAGCTCAATATTACCTGATTGAGCTAAGCATGTAAATGTAATTAACTAGAGAGTCGGAGCACCACAAAATAATATTTATAGAGCTGTTGTCTTCCGAATAAACTCTTAAAGACCTAGAAATATTTTATATCAATAGCAGTCAATATTAATCGTCATCTTAATTCAGTCTCATCTGAAAGTTGTAAATTCTTGGACGAACCCTGGCTAACAAGTTGAATCAGCAATACAAAATTGGGTTTAATTAGTTATTTACTAACTACCTAACTAATCACACTGAACTTTTTTTTATTTTATTTTACCTTTATTTAAAGGCAAGTCAGTTAAGAACACATTCTTATTTTCAATGACGGCCTGGGAACAGTGGGTTAACTACCTGTTCAGGGGCAGAACGACAGATTTGTACCTTGTCAGCTCGGTGGTTTGAACTCACAACCTTCCGGTTACTAGTCCAACGCTCTAACCACTAGGCTACGCTGCCGCCCCAATTACACATACACAAAATTAAATCATAACTTGATTACAAATTACGTCATAAAGGAAAATGTCCCTAGCGGGCGGAACAGATATAATAGCTTGTTACACAAAAGAAAAGGGGCTGGGTTTGAGTGAAAGAGCGGGAAGACTGAGGAACAAAGGGCGAAGCTGCGCTATCGTAAATACAGTATCTTATGCATTCTAAATTACCGCCCATTTGGAAAAGGAAAATGCAATAAATATTTACTCTTGAGCTGTGCTTCGGTAGGTTGGTGGTAGATGGAAGGCCGTGTTGTCCAACCGAGTCCTTTGTCCTTTGAAGAATGTCTCTGGTTGTCAATTGGATATGTTGTAGTAACGTCGTTGTGTGATAGAGGGGATACTCTGATACTTCTTAACCCTCGTTTGCAGCGGCTGTTGCTAACTCAACGGCTAGGAGGTATCACTTCTGTCGTGAATAAGAGTTCAAAGTTCATACCATTCGCAACCAATGCTCACACTGATGTTGGCTTTGTTCTGTAGTTATTATCTGAACCATTCTGACATCGGACCATCGTCCCCACATCCTCGGAATAGGAGGTTATATTGTCGTAATTTTCCCTAACACTTATGTTTTTGCATGCAACCATGTGGCCTAGCTCTAGAAGACTGCAAATCTAACATAAAAGTCATTGACATATTGAAAGTTGCATTGTGAATGTAAAGTATACTGTTTACTGTCATTCATTATACAGTACAATTTGAAAATGTAAAAACATGTACAGTGGTTTTATGTACCAACGTGCAATAGTGCTATGTGTGGGAGAGGAGGGCGTGTTTGAAAAGTTTTATCGCCCATGTCCCTTCACAGGGGCGGGCCACTGATTGAGCAGAGCCCTACCTTACGAAAAACCAAATCTCACATTTTACAAGCTAAAATCATATTTCATCCCATCACGAATAATTTCATATTCAAACATTTAAGTTGAACAACAATTCCATGTGAATCCGATAACTCTGATGTGTAGACTTTCCACTGTAGAGTTTATGTCATCTTATCATTGATGAGAATGTCTCAGATGACAACTGAACTGACATCATATTCATTAACCTGTTGCGACTCTAGGGGCTCTATAAAAAACATTCCCGTTTTAAACAAGATATTTTGTCATGAAAAGATGCTCGACTATGCATATAATTGACAGCTTTGGATAGAAAACACTACCACCGCATATGTTCAATTGGTCGGATTACCAAAATATAGTTAATTTCCCCCCACCTTCTGATGTTCCCATAATCTCTATGTTAACCAAGGGGTTTGCAAATGTAACATCAGTAGGGTAGAGAGAGGAAAAAGGGGGGAAGAGGTATTTATGACTGTCATAAACCTATCCCCGGGCCAACTTCATGACACTTCTCTCTTCATAAAATGACACAGAGTACGAGAGAGCATTTCGCAACGCCTAGAAAGAAGAGACTACAAGAGGAGGAGAAGAGGAGGAGGATAGTAGGAGGAAAAAGAGAGGGTGAGAAGGCAGGCGACACAGATAGACAAGTTATTTTACGGCTGAAGCTTCTTCTGGCACGGTGCCACGTGCACAGACTCCTTGTTTTTGCCAGGCTACTAAACGAATGGACATAAAGGCAGGTTCCTGCTGGCCTGGAATTATAAAGTCATTAAGGAATACAAATACACACATGGCACACGACACACAGGGGCCAGAAGAGGGGACGACCTGAAGAGGCCATACCCCTGGAGCAGGCTGAGGCTAGGGTGTGTGTGCTAGGGCGTGTGTGTGTGTATGTGCATGCGTGCGTGCGTGTTGGGGCCTTGAGTGACTTCACTGTGAGCGTCAAATATGCACACACACACACGCATGCACACACACACAGACACGCATAACTGAAGAGGAGCTTAAACACATACAGCTCCTCTGCAACACAATTAAAAAAAAATATATTTAATAAAAAAATACACCACCTCCACACACTCCACAAATCGTTCCAAAAACGGTTACCTTTGTTCCTCTGTAATCACAGTACTACATTGTCAAACAACGAATGTGTCATTCTTCACTATGAGTATTGTTCCCCTCCTTACATGTCTGCTTCGCCACAAAAGGATCCCCCGTGGGCTTTTGTCCTCGGCGTAATCTCAATATTATTTAAGATGGCCAGCGTACAATGGTAGCGAGAACAGGAGCCGCGTAAGCCCCTTTCCCTGAACAGTGGTCTTGGCAACTAAACTAGCTCATTTGTTAGCTGTGCATTGCCTCAGACAGCATCGTAAATGGAGGTACTATCCAATTATTACAAGGGATAAAACTAGAGCTATTGCTGCTTCTGTATACACCTGGCTGGCCACACCACAATCTATGACCTGCCATGGCTGCAGAAAGAGACCTGTCAGGCCATTCTGAGGTATTCCAGAAGTACGTAAATATGTTCTGGAATTGGTCTTTAGAATTTGGTTTGGAATAGTTTATTATCAGCATGATCTATTGTAAATGTGAATATTTGGTGCCATCTGACTGTGAGACCCAGATGCAGCCAGAGAGAGTTACTACTAAAGACCACGGTGTACTGATATAGTGGTAAACAAGCACATGTTGTGATGCAGAAAGTACTTACATTCTCATGGACTCACTTAACAAGAGTAACAATACAGTACCTGTCTTCAGATCAACAGTTGTACTGTAGTACTGTGTGTTAAAAGCATAGTATTTAGAACAGTAGAACACAGCACACAGTAGAACACAGCACACTGTAAGCCTCAGATGCCTTACATATACGTATAACGTGTTTGTTCTTCTCCTGTAACCATGTATTCTCACTATAATAAACATGTTTCTTCTTCTCCTGTAACCATGTATTCTCACTATAATAAACATGTTTCTTCTTCTCCTGTACACAAAGACGTACGCCTGTTTTCAAACAGGGATTCAGAAGGGCGATATTTCAAAGGCGACACTTGAGAGACTGCTTATTTACAATATTTATACATTTAAGTATGGCGTGGCGATACTACAGTAGGCATATTATGCATTTGTGTGTGTGGTTTGTGTGTGTGTGTGTTGTGTCTGTCTGTCTGTCTGTCTGTGGTTTGCATGTCTTTGTGGGTGTGTAGGTGACAATGAGACTATGAAGAGAATCACTGATGAAAAAAAATGCTACTTTTGAAATTCTATGATAATTGGCTTCTTAAAAGGAACGTATTTTAACTATGTCACTGTGACTGCTGCATGACAATGAATCTGTTTTGCTTCCTTGGCATCTGTGCCAATTACTTTATATGCTAATATATGTAAATTACTAAACATTTCAGATGCCAGTTATAAGTATATGCAAGTAATGTATTGTATTTTAAGTAATATTCTTTAAGCCGGTCAACAAAGCCAAATGCATTAAAAATCGAGGTGTGTATAATATTTTTCTCCTTGTGGTAATTTCCTAGGATGTGACGGTATTTGGGACACTGAAATAATGCCATAAATATTTACTCTCTAACTGAAACAGATATTCATGATAATGATAACAATTTACACCATAACTATTTTCTGCACAGTAAATTAAAAACGGTTAAAGGTATAGTTTCAGTATATCGAAGCCGAATGTTTACAGCACTACCATTCTAAAGCATTGAAATGAGAACAACAATGAGTTTTACAATGCATAGAGTAATTAAGTCAAGAAACCAGTTTCTCCATCAACCTGAATATGTATTAAAATAAATAAATGTGTGTTTACTCATCAAACCGTGTGTATCCTGCGTTCATCTGTCCTATCTCAGTGGTAGGAGGGTTAGAAGAGAAAGCTGTGGAATGGATTTCTTTATTCTCTCTATAGGGGACTAACATTGTTGTTAAGTAAATGTTAAAGAATGCACTTTAAGCACCTTACAGGACCCGTTTTCTCTTAACATGAATTTCTATAATTATGAGTGCATTCAATTTTTCCACTCCCGGTCTCTCTAGGGAAGCTGCATCAATAGAATGAAGGGCTTTAAGCATGTTCTATTGTTCTACAGTACCTCGGTCTACTATAGTACTCTGCCCTACAAAAGCTAAATGCAGTAACTATGCCAACAGTGAAACTGAGAAAAATGGCATTAAAGTTATTTTGCTATCCAGCCAGATATGTTTTTAGGTAGATACGTGATAATTAATTGATGTACATGCTATTATGAGTAACGTTTTGTGCATATCAACCATGACCACTGTTTTGACCTATGACCCCTACTACATTCCAACTGTAGTTAGTGGTGTTATGTAGTTGTGTTTTCATGTTTTATTGTAGTAACCTTCAAGCTATTTTTCACCATAAGGTACAGTAAGGATTATTTCATCACGCAGAATGTTTAAACACAGTATCTACAATCTAAATATGTTATTCTAACATTCTTGCTGTTTTTCTCTTGAACTTTGTATGGTCATTTATATGACTATACATAAAACATTACTTCATTATAAGATGATACATCAGTGCATGATCAATTATCTACCGACAACAAACAGTATTTGGCTGGAAGGCAAATAAACTTTAAATGCATTTTTCTCTGTTTCACTGTTTGCGTAGTTACTTCTATTTACCTTTATATGGCAGGGCAGTTAACTACAATCAAAACATTGTGAAACAAAGCCATAGTACACTAACTTCCCTTACTGCTGGTTGCCTTGGTTTTTACTACTGCAAATTCCACACTCCATTTTCTATTAAACGAAACATAATTGAACCAGGTCACATTGTTACAAGATAAAACAGAGCCTGATTTCAGTCTTAACTACATTTTGACCAAAAGTGTAGTTACTGTGTTTTTCCTTTGTAGGGCAGTACTGTATACCAGGTAGACTGGCTGCCTCTTTCTACTTATCTTCTATAAAACTCAACTGAAGATGTCACTATTGTATACAGAATGGATACACTGGAGAACCACAGAGAGATAGGTAGAGGGAGGGAGCGAAAGAGAGAGAGAGAGAGAGAGAGAGAGAGAGAGAGAGAGAGAGAGAGAGAGAGAGAGAGAGAGAGAGAGAGAGAGAGAGAGACTACTTTGGGTAAGAGTGTTTGCATGTTCATCTGTACAAGCAAACACATTTTTAAAGAACTCACTAAATGTATGAACTCACTGAAAGTATTCAGACCCCTTGACTTTTTCCACATATTGTTATGTTACAGCCTTATTCTCAAATTGATTAAATTAAATTAAATCACAAACCCCAAAATGACAAAGCGAATACAGGTTTTCATACATTTAAAAAATAAATACCTAATTTACTGAAGTATTTATACACTTTGCTATGATATTTGAAATTGAGCGCAGGTACATCCCATTTCCATTGATCATCCTTGAGATGTTTCTACAACTTGATTGGAGTCAACCTCATGTCCAAATCATGATTGGACATGATTTGGAAGGGCACACACCTGTCGATATAAGGTCCCACAGTTGACAGTGCATGTCAGAGCAAAAAACCAAGCCATGAGGTAGAAGGAATTGTCTGTAGAGCTCAGAGACAGGATTGTGTCGAGGCACAGATCTGGGGAAGTGTCCTAAACAAATTCTGCAGCATTGAAGGTCCCCAAGAACACAGTAGCCTCCATCATTCTTAAATGGAAGAAGTATGGAATCATCAAGACTATTCCTAGTGCTGGCCTCCTGGCCAAACTGAGCAATCTTGGGAGAAGGGCCTTGGTCAGGGAGGTGACCAAGCACCCGATGGTGACTCTGATAGAGCTCCAGAGTTCCTCTGTGGAGATGGGAGAACCTTCCAGAAGGACAACCATCTCCACACCACCAATCAGGCCTTTATGGTAGAGTTGCCAGACTGTAAAAGGTCTGGGTGTAGCTGGTGCAGAGGAGTCAGGCGCAGGACAGCAGAGATGAGTAATAAAAGTAACTTTACTCAAAATTACTAAATAAATGTAGTAATACCAAGCCCACACAATAGGATCGAAATACATAAAACAAACACCAACCAAAACCATGGGGAAAACAGAGGGTTAAATAATGAACATGTAATTGGGGAATTGAAACCAGGTGTGTACAACAAAGACAAAACAAATGGAAAATGAAAAGTGGATCGGTGATGGCTGGAAGGCCGGTGAAGTCGACTGCCGAACGCCACCCGAACAAGGAGAGGGACCGGCTTCGGCGGAAGTCGTGACACAGACGGAAGCCAATCCTCAGTAAAAAGCACATGACAGCCCGCTTGGAGTTTGCCAAAAAGCACCTAAGGACTCTCAGACCATGAGAAACAAGATTCTCTGGTCTGATGAAACAAAGATTGAACTCTTTGGCCTGAATTCCAAGCGTCACTTCTGGAGGAAACATGGCACCATCCCTACTGTAAAAAAATGGTGGTGGCAGCATCATGCTGTGGGGATGTTTTTGAGTGGCAGGGACTGGGAGACTAGTCAGGATCGAGGGAATGATGAACGGAGCAAAGTATAGAGAGGTCCTTGATGAAAACCTGCTCTAGAGCACTCAGGACCTCAGACTAGGGAGAAGGTTAATCTTCCAACAGGACAACGATCCTAAACACACAGCCATTACAATGCAGGAGAGGCTTTGGGACAAGTCTCTGAATGTCCTTGAGTGGCCCAGCCAGAGCTCGGATTTGAACACGATCGAACATCTCTGGAGAGACCTGAAAATAGCTATGCAGCGACGCTCCCCATCCAACCTGACAGAGCTTGAGAGGATCTGCAGAGAAGAATGGGAGAAACTCTCTAAATACAGGTGTGCCAAGCTTGCATGTATATTTACTTGTAGTTTCATACCCAAGAAGACTCGAGGCTGTAATGGCTGCCAAAGGTGCTTCAACAAAGTACTGAGTAAAGGGTCTGAATACTTATGTAATATGTAATACTTATGTAATATGTAATAATTATGCAATATTTCCCTTTTTTATTTTTTATAAATTTGTAAAAATTCTAAAATCCTGTTTTTGCTTTGTCATTATGGGGTATTGTGTGTAGATTGATGAGGGGGAAAACAATTGAATACGTTTTAGAATAAGGCTGTAATGTTACAAAATGTGGAAAAGGTCAATGGGTCTGAATACTTTCACAACACACTGTATAAAATCAAGCATATTTTTCTTGTTAAAAGTGAAATATTTGACCCCTGTCCATGTAATGATTTGCACACTAACATGATGTGCACAGTAAACCATCTGTATTCCACAACTTATTATCATGTTGTTAAATAAATAGGTTTATTCATTCAAGACAATGCAGTGGATCAATTGTAAAATATTGTATGCTCAAACACCTGAATCTCTGAAATAGCAGATGCCATTGTGGAAGCCTGAAGCTATATCGTACAGTTTTTAGTACAATGCACCACCCCAATGGAAATAAGGTTGGACTGGAGGCAGCTCTGAAGAATGGACACTAGCTGGCACAGCCACAAAGTCATAAAATCTGATTTTAAACCTAACCCTAACCCTAATTTTTACAATATAGACAATTTTGACTTTGCAGCTGGCCCATCTAGCGGAAATCGCTCAGATCTGCCTCCAGGGTATTCCTCCCAATAAACGTCAAGCTGTGTAAAAACAGAGAGCGAATTCTACTGCCAGACTATTCATTATAGCAATTATGAAAAGGATGTGTTGTGTTTAAGTCTCACACTTATTTTTAACTTTAGCATTTATTGTTGTGGTGTTTTTCTATCAGTGTATTTTAAAATGATAACATCAGCATATTGGGGGCAGTTATGATATGACAATTATATTGTGATGATTTTTCCATTTGGGAAGAAGCTGACAAATGGATAAACAGAGATAAATAAAGTCACAGGAATAAAAATAAGAGATTGAATATAAATACATTTAAATACAAATACATTTGCGTTCACACACATAAACTTGACCAGAGTTTCCGTAGTATAATGATGAGAACTAAAAGCAACTCTCTGGTAGGAGATAAGGGACCTCCTTCTTCTCTTCCTCCTCCTCTTTCTGCCTCGTTCTCTCACTTGCTCGCTCTCTCATTTCTTTCTCTCTCTCTCTCCCCGTCTCTCTTCCCATCTCACTCTCTCCTCATCTCTCTCTCTCTCTCTCCCTCTCCCTCCTTTCTCTCTCCCCATCTCACTCTCTCCTCAACTCTCTCTCTCTCTCCTTTCTCTCTCCCTGTCTCTCTCCTGCTCTCGCTCTCTATCCTTTCTCTCTCCTTTCTCTCTCCCTGTCTCTCTCCCAATCTCACTCTCTCCTCATCTCTCTCTCTCTCTCTCCTTTCTCTCTGTCTCTCTCCCGCTCTCGCTCCCCATCTCGCTCTCTCTCCCCATCTCACTCTCTCCTCATCTCTCTCTCTCTCCTTTCTCTCTGTCTCTCTGTCTCCCTCCGTCTGGTGAGCTCCTACACGTATCCCTCTCTACATGTGTCACCAGTGGATTTTATCAGCTCTTTAATAGCAGCGTGAAAGCACACCCATACCTGTCATTGGTCATTAGGGAGGGGAGGACCCAGGGTTTAAGAGGGTCTTGATTAACATATTTTATCACAGAGTGTGTGTGCACGTGTGTGTGTGTGTGTGTGTGTGTGTGTGTGTGTGTGTGTGTGTGTGTGTGTGTGTGTGTGTGTGTGTGTGTGTGTGTGTGTGTGTGTGTGTGTGTGTGTGTGTGTGTGTGTGTGTGTGTGTGTGTGTGTGTGTGTGCGCGTGTGTGTCAAGAGGTCTTGATTCTCACAGATGATCCAAGCAGACAGCTCAAGAGCAACTTCGAAATTGGATGTCTATCCATGTCCTGATGACGTCGGAAAATGTCTTCAAAACCGGCTCCTAGGGGCAACAGTGACAACTATTACCGTCAAGTAGAATTGGGTTTTGCTAGGGCGGTGAGGACAGAGTTGGTGGATGGGCATAATCCCATGACTCTGGATCAGAAGGATGTGGTGTACACTATCCCAAACCTTAACCCTTCATTTAACCATTAGTAATGGATGCCTAAACGTAATGTTTGAACCCTTTTGAAAACCTTAATACTTCATTTAGACATTTGAAATTTGGAGCAACTTTGAAATTGCACGTTTTGACGTGAGTTAATAAAGTGACTATGCATAACAGAGAGTAGCAGCGTTGAGGGGGGGGGGGGGGTAATGCAAATAACCTGGGTAGCTATTTAATTAGCTGTTTGGGAGTCTTAAGGCTTGGGGATAGAAGATGTTTAGAAGACTCTTGGACCTAGACTTGGCGCTCCGGTACCGCTTTACGTGCGGTTGATGATTTTTTGTGCTTTCCTTTGACACCGCCTGGTATAGAGGACCTGGGTGGCTGGAAGCTTGGCCCCGGTGATGTACTTTGTCGTATGCACTACCCTCTGTAGTGCCTTGCAGTCGGAGGCCGAGCAGTTGCCATACCAGGCACTGATGCAATGGGGTATGCTTGGTCCTCCTTTTCCTGTAGTCCACAATGATCTCCTTTGTCCTGATCATGTTGAGGGAGAGGTTGTTGTCCTTGCACCACACGGTCAGGTCTCTGACCTACTCCCTATAGGCTATCTCATCGTTGTCGGTGATCAGGCCTCCCACTGTTGTGTCATCAGCCAACTTAATGATGGTGGACTCGTGCCTGGCTGTGCAGTCATGAGTGAACAGGGAGTACAGGAGGAGACTGACGACACACCCCTGAGGATCAGAGTGGCGGATGTGTTGTTACCTACCCTTACCACCTGGGGGCGGCCTGTCAGGAATTCCAGGATCCAGTTGCAGAGGGAGGTGTTTAGTCCCAGGTTCCTAAGTTTATTGATGAGCTTTGAGGGCACTATAGTGTTGAACGCTGAGCTGTAGTCAATGAACAGCATTCTCACATAGGTGTTCCTTTTGTCCAGGTGTGAAAGGAAAGTGTGGAGAGCAATAGAGATTGCATCATTTGTGGATCTGTTGGTGCGATATGCAAATTGGAGTGGGCCTAGGGTTTCTGGGATAATGGTGTTGATGTGAGCGATGACAAGCCTTTCAAAGCCTTTCCTGGCTACAGACGTGAGTGCTACGGGTCGGTAGTCATTTAGGCAGGTTACCTTAGTGTTCTTGGGAATGCAGCCTTGGGAATGTTGACCTGTTTAAAGCTCTTTCTCACATCGGCTGCGAAGAGCGTGATCACACAGTCATCCGGAACAGCTGATGCTCTCATGCATGTTTTAATGTTACTTGCCTCAAAGCGAGCATAGATGTTGTTTAGCTCGTCTGGTAGGCTCGTGTCACTAGGCAGCTCTCGGCTGTGCTTCCCTTTGTAGTCTGCAATAGTTTGCAAGCTCTGCCACATCCAACGAACGGCGGAGCCGGTGTAGTACGATTCAATCTTAGTCCTGTATTGAAGCTTTGCCTGTTTGATGGTTTGTCACAGGGCATAGTGGGATTTCTTGTAAGCTTCCGGAGCTTCCGCTCCTTGAAAGCAGCAGTTCTACCTTTTAGCTCAGTGCAAATGCTGCCTGTAATCCATTGCTTCTGTTTGGGGTATGTACGTACAGTCACTGTGGGGACGATGTCCTCGATGCACTTATTGATAAAGCCAGTGACTGATGTGGTGTACTCATCAATGCCATCGGAAGAATCCCGGAACATATTCCAGTCTGTGCTAGCAAAACAGTCCTGTAGTTTAGCATCTGCTTCATCTGACCACTTTTTTATAGACCGAGTCACTGGTGCTTCCTGCTTTAATTATTGCTTATAAGCAGGAATCAGGAGGATAGAATTATGATCAGATTTGCCAAATGGAAGGCGAGGGAGAGCTTTGTACTCGTCCCTGTGTGTGGAGTAAAGGTGGTCTATCATTTGTTTCCCACGGGTTGCACATTTAACATGCTGATAGAAATTAGGTAAAATGTATAAGTTTCCCTGCATTAAAATCCCTGGCCACTAGGAACGCTGCCTCTGGGTGAGCGTTTTCCTGTTTGCTTATGGAGGTATACAGCTCATTGAGTGCATTTTTAGTACCAGCATCAGTCTGTGGTAGTCTATAGACAGCTACGAAAAATACAGAGCCCACCTGATGTGTCCTAGGGCCATGCAAATTTTACATTTACATATCAGCCCTGTTAAAACAAGCTCTGGTGGGTGCTTGTGAATTTAGGTTAGTCGGGAGCCTCATTAGTTAGTCGGGAGCTTCATGAAATGGGTTCCATGGCCGAGCAACAACACACAAGCTTAAGATCACCATGTGCAATGCCAAGCGTTGCCTGGAGTGGTGTAAAGCTCGCCGCCATTGGACTCTGAAGCAGTGGCAACGCGTTCTTTGGAGTGATTAATCACGCTTCACCATCTGGCAATCCTACTGACGAATCTGGGTTTGGCAGATGCCAGGAGAACGCAACCTGCCCAATGCATAGTGCAAACTGTAAAGTTTGGTGGAGGAGGAATAAGGGTCTGGGGCTGTTTTTAATGGTTCGGGCTAGACCCCTTAGTTCCAGTGAAGGGAAATCTTAATGCTACAGCATACAATGACATTCTAGACAATTATGTGCTTCCAACTTTGTAGCAACAGTTTGGGGAAGGCTCTTTCCTATTTCAGCATGACAATGCTCCTGTGCACAAAGTGAGATCCATACAGACATGTTTTCCAGAGATCAGTGTGGAAGAACTTGGAAGAGCTCTTGTGGCTGAATGGAAGCAAGTCCCTGCAGCAAATTTCCAACATCTAGGGGAAAGCCTTCCCACATGAGTGGAGGCTGTTATAACAGCAAAGGGGGGGACCAACTCCATATTAATGCCCATGATTTTGGAATGTGCTGTTCGACAAGCAGATGTCCACATACCTTTGGCCAAGTAGTGTATAAAGACAGATCTACGGTACCATTTATGTTTACGTAACCCGCCCACAAAAGATTAGGAAGGGACTATTCTTGATATAACGTCATCGTGATTTGACCCAAAAAGAAGGCATGCTTTAACACTGCCAAAACCCTTTCAGTTTTACAATCTCTCCTTCGACTCGAACTGATTCCTACCGTCTCCGTCCACAACCTGTCTTCACAAGCGTTCAATAAATAAGATCAGAATTACCTGAGATTGTGTCTTTACAGGTGAATATGCATCCAGGCTATTTAAAACAAACCACATCTGTCTGTGACATTTTCAAAATGTAGGTAAACTTTGCCAATTGCCTTGGCATTAGTTTTGTCTCTGTGTTTTAGAAGTGGTGTTGTATACACACTCTTCTATTACAGACTCAACTGCTTAGATAAAGCAGAGCAACCTGCCTCGGCTGGTCTCTTGCACTGTGACATTTCATTGAAGGCTTAAAAATGGGGATAGTAAAATAATAATTAACTGTTTGTTGTTTGTCTATGCTACCGCACGAGAATCTGGAACCAACAGGACCCTGAACAGCTTCTACCCTCAAGCCATAAGACTGCTAAACAATAATGCTAAATAGCTATCCAAATAGCTATCCATACACACATAACATGTGCACACATGTATACTGATGCCACACACACACTCACGTACTTTCACACTCACCACATACACTGCTGCTGCTGTCTATTATCTATTCTGTTGCCTAGTCACTTTATCCCTACCTATACGCACATAGCTACATCAATTACCTTGTAATTACCTTGCTACCTCAATTAATGTATTCCTTGTGTCACTATTTCTATATATACTGTATATATATATTTTTTTATCTCTACATTGTTGGAAAATAACCCATAAGTAAGCATTTCACTGTTAGCCTACACCTGTTGTTTACGCTGTATTTGACAAATACAATTTGGTTTGAAATGCCTTTGTTTATTTTTCAGGTGGTATGACGGTAGCACCTTTGTAAGGCATACTGAAATGTGAAGGAGAGAGAGAGAGAAAGAGAGAAAGTGAACTGGGTTAAGCCAGGTCGTAATTTGGAGCATTCTACCCCTGCTCTGCATCACCTGTCTGTGTGTGTTTCAACTGACTCGATTCTCACACACTCTCCGGTTGTGGTGTACGTAGATTATGCACTGACCATCGCCGCTAATGGTAAAGCGTCCATCTGTATGGAAGCCCGAGTAATCCGCCTGCAGGTTGTCGTGGAGAAGGATGGCAGGGCTAGGTCGCTGCAGCTGTGAGAACCGGTGTTGTGAGAAGCTAAAAAGCTAGCTAGCTTGCAGTGTTTAGCCAACTTGCTAGCAAGGGAAGACGAGAGATTCTTCTTTTGCTTTCAACACAAATGAAAAGATGACAAATAAACCCCAGAAAACCCCCCAAAAGTATTTTGTTTAGAAGTAATAACTAGTGATAACATGCTACTGTGAAACGGTAGAACCTTATGTAGCCAACTAGCTAACCATGTGACTTTTTCTCTGTGAACAAAACATGACGTTCTATGCTGAACAAAATTATAAACGCAACGTCGAAAGTTTTGGTCCCATGTTTCATGAGCTGAAATAAAAGATCCCAGAAATTGTGTATATATATTTTTAGAGCATTTTATCCTTTCCCAAAGAAATCCATCCACCTGACAGGTACGGTATATAATGAAGTAGATTAAACAGCATGATCATAACACAGGTGCACCTTGTGCTGGGGACAATAAAAGGCCACTCTAAAATGTGCAGTTTTGTCACATAACATAATGCCACAAATGTTTCAAATTGAGGGAGAGTGCAATTAGCATGCTGACTGCATGAAAGTCCACCAGAGCTGTTGCCAGAGAAATTCATGTTAATTTCTCTACCATAAGTCGCCTCCAGTACGTCCAACCGGCCTCACAACCGCAGATCACGTGTTAGTACGCCAGCCCAGGACCTCCACATCCGGCTTCTTCACTTGCGGGATCGTCTGAAACCACCCACACTGACAGCTGATGAAACTGAGGACTATTTCTGCCTGTAATAAAGCCCTATTGTGGGGGAAAACTCATGCGGATTGTCTGGGCAAGCCTCAGCAGTAAGTGGGCCTGGCTCCCAAGTGGGTGGACCTATGCCTTTCCAGGCCCACCCATGGCTGCACCCCTGCCCAGTCATGTGAAATCCATAGATAAGGGCCTAATGAATTTATTTAATTTGACTGATTTCCTTATTTGAACTGCAACTCAGTAAAATCATTGAAATTGTTACATGCTGCGGGTATATTTTTGTTCATTATATTTTTTAGCTGAGATGTAAATGAATACACAAGCAGAATATCGAACTGGGATAATGTTTTAGGTTACACCGGGAAGTAGAAAAATATTTGCCATGTCTCATGGATAAATCAAATCAAATGTTATTTGTCACATACACATGGTTAGCAGATGTTAATGCGAGTGTGGCAAAATGCTTGTGCTTCTAGTTCCGACCATGCAGTAATTTCTAACAAGTAATCTAACAATTTCACAACAACTACCTTATACACACAAGTGTAAAGGAATTAATAAGAATATGTACATATAAATATATGCGTGAGCGATGGCCGAACGGCATAGGCAAGATGCAGTAGATGGTATATAGTGCAGTATATACATATGAGATGATTAATATAGGGTATGTAAACATTATATAAAGTGGCATTGTTTAAAGTGGCTCGTGATACATTTATTACATCTAATTTTGTATTATTAAAGTGGCTAGAGATTTGAGTCAGTATGCTGGCAGCAGCCACTCAATGTTAGTAATGGCTGTCTAACAGTTTGATGGCCTTGAGATGGAAGCTGTTTTTCAGTCTCTCGGTCCCAGCTTTGATGGACCTGTACTGACCTCACCTTCTGGATGATAGCGGGGTGAACAGGCAGTGGCTCGGGTGGTTGTTGTCCCAATGTCACAGGCCTTCCTGTGACATCGGGTGGTGTAGGTGTCCTGGAGGGCAGGTAGTCTGCCCCCGGTGATGCGTTGTGCAGACCTCACTACCCTCTGGAGAGCCTTACGGTTGTGGTCAGAACAGTTACCATACCAGGCGGTGATACAGCCCGACAGGATGCTCTTGATTGTGCATCTGTAAAAGTTTGCGAGTGCTTTTGGTGACAAGCCTAATTTCTTCAGCTTCCTGAGGTTGAAGAGGGGCTGCTGCGCCTTCTTCACCACGCTGTCTGTTTGGGTGGATCATATCAGTTTGTCTGTGATGTGTGCGCCGAGGAACTTAAAACTTTCCACCTTCTCCACTACTGTCCCGTCGATGTGGATAGAGGGCTGCTCCTCAGCGGGGTGGAGATGTTGTTTCTGACCCTCACCACCTGGAGCCGACCCCAGTTGACAAGGCTGGGTCGAGACCCAGAGTCTCGAGTTTAATGACGAGTTTGGAGAGTACTATGGTGTTAAATGCTGAGCTGTAGTCGTTGAACAGCATTCCTACATTTTTTTACCTTTTTATTTCACCTTTATTTAACCAGGTAGCTAGTTGAGAACAAGTTCTCATTTACAATTGCGACCTGGCCACGATACAGCAAAGCAGACAACGACACAGAGTTACACATAGTCAATAATACAGGAGAACAAAATAAAACAAAAAGTCTATATACAGTGAGTGAAAATGAGGTAAGATAAGGGAGTTACGGCAATAAATGGGCCATGGTTGCGAAGTAATTACAATATAGCAATTTAAACACTGGAATGGTAGATGTGCAGAAGATGAATGTGCAAGTAGAGATACTGGGGTGCAAAGGAGCAAGATAAATAAATAAATACTGTAGGGGGAAGGTAGGTAGATAGATGGGCTGTTTACAGATGGGCTTTGTACAGGTGCAGTGATCTGTGAGCTGCTCTGACAGTTGGTGCTTAAAGCTAGTGAGGGAGATATGAGTCTCCAGCTTCAGAGTTTTTTGCAGTTCGTTCCAGTTATTGGCAGCAGAGAACTGGAAGGAAAGATGACCAAAGGAGGAATAGGCTTTGGGGGTGACCAGTGAGATATACAGTGGGGCAAAAAAGTATATCAATTGTGCAAGTTCTCCCACTTAAAAAGATGAGAGAGGCCTGTAATTTTCATCATAGGTACACTTCAACTATGACAGACAAAATGAGAAGAAAAGAAATCCAGAAAATCACATTATAGGATTTTGAATTAATTTATTTGTATATTACTGGATTTCCACTGCTCCAGAGTCCAATGGTGGCGCTTGGCATTGCGCATGGTGAACTTAAGTTTGTGTGTGGCTGCTCGGCCATGGAACCCATTTCATGAAGCTCCCGACGAACAGTTATTGTGCTGACGTTCTTTCCAGAGTGAGTGTTGCAACTGAGGACAGGTCCCATTCTGTGAGCCTGGTTTGTGTGACCTACCACTTTGCAACTGAGCCATTGTTGCTTCTAGTCGTATCCACTTCACAATAACAGCACTTATAGGTGATCTGGGCAGCTCTGGCAGGGAAAGAATTTGACAAACTGACTTGTTGGAAAGATGGCATCCTATGATGGTGCCACGTTGAAAATCACTGAGCTCTTTCAGTACGGGCCATTCTACTGGCAATTTTTGTCTACGGAGATTGCATGGCTGTGTGGTCAATTTTATACACCTGTCAGCAACGGGTGTGACTGAAATCACCAAATCCACCAATTTGAAGGTGTGTCCCCATACTTTTGTATATATAGTGTATGTTGACTATGATGTTAGCTAATATGGTGACAACGATGTAGCTGTTAGCAGTAATGATATGAAGGTTTGGCTTGGAAAGGTTTTTTGTCCTGGTCACAGACAGCTGATGTGTTGTGCACTGAAGTCCACAAACGAAGGGAAAGGGTGATAGGAGGAGAGTGCGTAGACGAGAAGAAGGAATTATACAAACAAAGTGATCATGCTATTTGTGTGGCTGTTATGAAAGTGAACTGTGTTTGCGTGTGATTAGGGGTGCATTCCTCAGATTTTGTTGTGAAAAAAAGAAGTACACGGAACGAAACGGGGATAAACATTGCTGAATTTGTCCAATGGAAACTCTTGTTTGCAACTGTAGGACTAATGATTACTCCCTAGATCAACTACATGCAGGCAAGAGTGTGCAAGGCGGTATTGAATGTGTCACTGTCTGTCACTTTGATTACTCTCATTTCCCTTGACCTATGCACCTACGTTGTGAAGTTTCATTCATAAGCTAGGTTGTAGCAACCTCATGATGGGTATAGGGAAAGTTTGAGTATCATGTAGTAGCCTAAACCTATCGATGTTGCATTAAGCTGGGTGCATAGAATATGAATGACAGTCATCCAATATGTTGTAATAGAAAAAGGCCATGCTAATTTTTTTTTTTAATTGCGTCCTCCCTCAACTTAAACTTACCAACCGCCACTGGTCCAAATGTATACCAATTCCAGGGTAGACACTACACTTAGAAAAAATGGTGCTATCTAGAACCTAAAAGGGTTCTTTGGCAGTCTCCATAGGAGAACCCTTTTGAAGAACCCTTTTTGGTTCCAGCTTAGAACCCTTTCCACAGACAGTTCTACATGGATCCAAACTAAGTTCTACCTGAAACTTTTTTTTCTAAAGAGTGCACGTCAACAACATTAATGAAATAATGACATGTAAACATTGTCTAGAAAGAGCTTTAAATCAGTAACAAACTCACATGATGATTATCAACACTCAGTAATAAAAAAACACTACTCCTCAAAACCTCCATTCAATTTGGCCACAACATGCCTCATTCTCATGCCTCATTCTGTACTCTGTGTCCACACCTGGGGTGGCAGGTAGTCTAGTGGTTAGAGCATTGGACCAGTAACTGAAAGGTTGCAAGATCGAATCCCTGAGCTGACAAGTTAAAAATCTGTCATTCTGCCCCTGAACAAGGTAGTTAACCCACTGTTCCTTGGCCATCATTGAAAAAAAGAATTTGTTCTTAACTGACTAGTTAAATAAAAGGAATATAGATTTTTGTGGTCTCATTCATAGACACTGCATCCCAAATGGCACCCTATTCCTTATACACTGACTGTACAAAACATTAAGAACTCTTTCCATGACAGACTGACCAGGTAAATCCAGGTGAAAGCTATGATCCCTTATTGATGTCACCTGTTAAATCCACTTCAATCCGTGTAGATGATTTGATTTTTAAACCTTGAGACAACAGAGAGGTTAAATGGGCAGGGCAAAATATTTAAGTGGCTTTGAACGGGGAACACACCGGTGTGAATGTGTCAAGAACTGCAACGCTGCTGGGTTTTTCACGCTCAACAGTTTCCCGTGTGCATCAAGAATGGTCCACCACCCAAGGACATCCAGCCAACTTGACGCAACTGTGGGAAACATTGGAGTCAACATGGGCCAGTATCCCTGTAGAATGCTTTCAACACCATGTAGAGTCCATGCCCTGATGAATTGAGGCTGTTCTGAGGGCAACAGGGGGTGCAACACAATATTAGGAAGGTGTTCCTAATGTTTTTTTTATCCTCAGTGTATAGTGCACTACGTTTGACTAAATGTTTTAAAAACAATGCACTATATAGGGAATATGATGCCATTTGGAATGCAGGCACAGGCTCCTCTTCCTCTCATCCTCAAACTGAATTTAATAACAGGGGTGTTGACAGCTGGGCGCGGCGGTCCCTGCCGGGTTCAGGCATGGGGCAGCCATGATGGAGCACCATTCGGTTAATTACAGAGTACCTCTGGGGCTCCTCACCTGGCCCTCTGCACGCTCCGCACGCCACACCCGTCATTACCCACCACCCCACCGCTACCCACCCGAGCCCACACACACCACGCCTGGGCCAAACAGGTGCCACTGAACGCCGTGCCACCCGCGTCCGCCATGCTCCTCTGCCCAGCACACAAACAACCTGCCAGGGAGCAGAGAACTAGGGGACAGCCAGGGCCTTCCTGAGCCAGGGCTTCCCACTGCACACACACACTAAGGCAATGCTTCAGAGGGGTGAACTAGAGGACAACTAGGGGGTATTCAGTGGAATGCATAACAAGGTAAAGGTGAATGCCATAATAACGTATTCTCTGGTACAGTATTGATACTTTTAATAGGTAAATACCATGATACATCTGACAGTGGATGTTGCCATGCCAACACTGCTTCGGAACCACAGAATGGTGAAGGGAGAATTCCTTGACCTCTCAAGCAGTGTTGTCTGTTCTGGGGAGGAACACTGGCATCTGGTATGATTAACAGTTGCCCACTACCCACTACTATCCCCCCTCACTTCAACCCCCCTACCCCCTCCCCTCATTTCAACACCACCCACTCCATTCCTCCTCTCTCTCCCCCCAGGCCTGTAGTAGGGACTGTAAGGGTAACATATCAGACACTTCTCCACCTCTCTCCTTTTCTTTCACCCCCCCTTTCTCCCCTCTGGTCCCTCTCTCAGGCCTGGCTTGGGGTAACAGCTGCCCCCAGACTGTCTGTCTGTACGTGGCTGGCCAAACTTTGTTAGTGGCTGTCCAGGACTCCAGCTGATCCTCTCCCATGCAGGGCCCATGTCACACTGATGTCTTCATCGCTAAGCGGAGCAGACGCCCGGCACCCAGACCTGGCAGTTACTGGAGTTGACAACAAATCCAATTATCTACCCTCCATGGCGCCCGGCCGGGACAACAGAGGTTAGAGCTGACAGGGGACAGAGGTAAGAGATGGAGAGACAGGGGACAGAGTGACAGAGGGCGTTGGACAGAGGACAGGGGACAGAGACAGGGGACAGAGGGACATGGGATGGAGAGGACATGGAGGACAGACAGAAAAATGTCTGTCCAGACCTGGCAGCTACTGGAGTTGACCACAAATCCAATTATCTACACTCCACGGAGTCTAGCCGTCCAGGACAACAGAGGTTAGAGCTGACAGGAGACGGAGGTAAGGGATGGGGAGACAAGGGACAGAGAGACAGAGACAGGGGGACAGAGACATGGAACAGAGGGACAAGGGGCAGAGCGACAGGGATGAAGGTTCAGGGGACCTGGAGGAGAGAGGGATAGGGGACAAAGAGACAGTGGACAGGGGGCAGGGGATGGAGAGGAGCTGGAGGAGAGAGGGATAGGGGACAAAGAGACAGGGGGCAGGGGACGGAGAGGAGCTGGAACACTTCAAGAGGATTAAAACATGAAAAGACAGAGAACATGACAGGACAAGACAGTTGAGGAAGACAGCTATTGAGTGAGAGAGTGAGTGAGTACTTCAAGATTAAGTTAGCTAGTGAGTGAGTGAGTGAGAGGAGAGTGAGTGAGTACTTCAAGAGGAAGTTAGCGAGTGAGTGAGTGAGTGAGTGAGTGAGTGAGTGAGTGAGTGAGCCGGAGAGTGAGTGAGTACTCTCCATCTCCCTGTCTCTCTCTGGACAATCTGAAGGAACACATGCTACAGTACAGCACCATCATCTACTTCATGTGTGGCAAACAATTACATCATGCACATATCATTTTATAGGGTGGGGGGGGGGTGCTATTATGTGATCCATCTATAGCACGTTTTGTAACGCACCAAACTCAGACATACAGGAAATGTTCATGTACCCTAGACGTGCCCTAGGCAATGCTGATTTAATTACTTTACACATTATATCCACAGGAGGAAGTTGGTATACTGGTGTGGAGCTTAAACACAATGGCTGAGTCCTGAATAGCACCCTATTCCCTATATAGTACACTACTATTGACCAGAACCCTATGGGCCTTTATCAAAAGTAGTGCTCTACATAGGGAATAGAGTGTAATTCAGGACACAATAAAATCAGTTGATGTAGCTCTGCATGTTCTCAGAGTCAGTGTCCTGTTTTTAACATTAATTCAATTAAATCTCCATAAACAAATTGGTTGATAGGGGCGGACTGGGACACTGAATGTTAAGTGCTGATCATAAGGGTCGACTATTGATCTGTTATCAGACAGACCATCCCAGCAGAGCTAAAGGTGAAGGAGACCTGAAGGAAGTGTCCCTGTCTGAGATGGGGGAATTATCACCTCTCCATAGGGGGTTTAAGGAGGGAGAGAGGAGACAGCCAGGAAAACTGCTAACCCATCTCCTCTCTTCACCCTCACCTATCACTTCTTACCCCACTGTCATATCCCCCTCTCCTCTCCTCTCCTCACCTTCCCTCACCTAGCACTGCTCATTCCTCTCTCTCCCTCTCTCTCATCTTCCACACTAGTGGAGCTATCTCAACACACTTCCTCTCTCTCTCTCTGCCATTAGGCCCGGCCGAGCGCTCGAGCATTAGTGTCTCTCCTCCCCAGCTCCATTGGCCACCCGTCATGGTCGCCGCTCCTCTTCCTGACAGACCTTCAGACATGGGGCTTCGTATAGGCAGAGAGGGCTGTGGGGGTGTTGTGATGGAGCTCTCACCATCTCACTATCTCTGGGGCAACTGACTGAAGACTGACTGAAGACAAATATCCATATTTATTCCCAAATCCTACTCAGCTAGCATGGACAGGCCAATTCTTCAATGCGCAGCCATTTGGGACGACAGGTAGCCTAGTGGTTAGAGCGTTGGACTGAAAGGTTGCTAGATCGAATCCCCGAGCTGACAAGGTAAAAATCTATCGTTCTGCCCCTGAACAAGGCAGTTAACCCACTGTTCCTAGGCTGTCATTGTAAATAAGCATTTGTTCAAAACTGATTTGGTTGACTGATGACTCCGGAGTGTTTTTTAGCGTAGAGCTCCAGGACATGCCCACAGAGAGACGCTCCCATCCAGCATCCCCTACTTATTCATTGAATCTATATATCGTTACCCCCATTGTGCAGTTTATATCAACCACTCTGCATAACTTTCTCTGTTTTAGGTCATTATAAAAACATTGTGTTTGTATGAATGACCACGTGTTTGAGTTAGGACAGTTAAGGCAGATCAAATTGTATTGGTCACATGCAAATATTTAGCAGATGTTTATTGCGGTGTAGCGAAATGCTTGTGAGAGAGAAGGAAATGGGCCCTGGTCCAAAGTAGTGAACTACAAATTGAACTCTATGGCTTATGAGAGTCACAGCTCTATGACACCCTGACAGTTCAGACAGAAACATATTTTTTGCATAGTGTCTATGTATGTAGGTCATGGCCTCAAAATAACAACACATATATTGTCAGATCTTGGGAGGGAGGAGAAGTATGCAACCGAGAAAACATATGAGAACTAATCAATTCAGGGATAGTGCTAAATTAAAAAGAGCAGCCTCGTGCCAGCCTTTAAAAGGCCAACCATGCACTTGAGTTTGTTTTCTCATAGGTATTGCCACCCTCTCTCCCAACACCTCCCTCTTTCTGTCACTCCCCCTCTCCATCTCCCTCTCTTCCACAAGCATTAAAACAGCTTTTTGTGAAAGTGTGGGTCACACCTCTGACTGGAGATGAGAGGAGAGATGGGGAGAGGAGTGGAGAGGAGAGATGTGGAGAGGAGAGATGAGATGAGGAGTGATGAAGAGAGATGAAGAGAAATGAGGAGAAGAGAGATGAGGAGAGATGAGATGAGGAAGAGGTGAAGAGAGATGAGGAGAGATGAAGAAAGATGAGGAGAGATGAGATGAGGAGAAATGAAGAGAGATGAGGAGAGATGAAGAGAGATGAGGAGAGATGAAGAAAGATGAGGAGAGATGAGATGAGAAGAGATGAGATGAGAAGAGATGAGGAGAGATGAATTGAGATGAGGAGCGATGAAGAGAGATGAGGAGAGGTGAAGAGAGATGAGGATAGATGAGATGAAGAGAGATGAAGAGAAATTAGGAGAGTGTAGATGAGGAGAGATGAAGAGAGGTGAGGAAAGGAGAGATGAAGAGAAATGAGGAGAGATGAGGAAAGGAGAGATGATGAGAAATGAGGAGAGATGAGGAGAGATGAGGAGAAATGAGGAGAGGAGAGATGAAGAGAGATGAGGAGAGGAGAGATGACATGAGGAGAGATGGAGAGATGAGGAGAGATGAGATGAGTAGAGATGAAGAGAGGTGAGGAGAGATTAGATGAGTAGAGATAAAGAGATATAAGGAGAGGAGAGATGAGGAGAAATGAGGAGAGGAGAGATAGAGAGAAATGGGGAGAAATGAAAAGAGATGAGAAGAGGAGAGATGAATACAAATGGGGAGAGATGAAGAGAGATGGAGAGATGAAGAGAAATGAGGAGAGGTGAGATGAAGAGAGATGGAGAGAAATTAGGAGAGGTGAAGTGAGATGAAAAGAGATGAGGAGAGGTGAAGAGAGATGAGGAGAGGTGAAGAGAGATGAGTAGAGATGAAGAGAGATGAGGAGAGATGAAGAGAGATGAGGAGAGATGAAGAGAGATGAAGAGAGATGAGGAGAGGTGAAGAGAGATGAGGAGAGATGAAGAGAGATGAAGAGAGATGAAGAGAGATGAGGAGAGATGAGGAGAGATGAAGAGAGATGAGGAGAGATGAGGAGAGATGAAGAGAGATGAGGAGAGATGAGGAGAGGTGAAGAGAGATGAGGAGAGATGAAAGAGATGAGGAGAGATGAAGAGAGATGAGGAAGGGAGAGATGAAGACAGATGGGGAGAGATGAAGAGAGATGAGGAGAGGTGAAGAGAGATGAGGAGAGATAAAGAGAGATGAGGAGAGATGAAGAGAGATGAGGAGAGATGAGGAGAGATGAAGAGAGATGAAGAGAGATGAGGAGAGATGAAGAGAGATGAAGAGAGATGAGGAGAGGTGAAGAGAGATGAGGAGAGATGAAAAGAGATGAGGAGAGATGAAGAGAGATGAGGAAGGGAGAGATGAAGAGAGATGAGGAAGGGAGAGATGAAGAGAGGTGAGGAGAGATTAGATGAGTAGAGATAAAGAGATATAAGGAGAGGAGAGATGAGGAGAAATGAGGAGAGGAGAGATAGAGAGAAATGGGGAGAAATGAAAAGAGATGAGAAGAGGAGAGATGAATACAAATGGGGAGAGATGAAGAGAGATGGAGAGATGAAGAGAAATGAGGAGAGGTGAGATGAAGAGAGATGGAGAGAAATTAGGAGAGGTGAAGTGAGATGAAAAGAGATGAGGAGAGGTGAAGAGAGATGAGGAGAGGTGAAGAGAGATGAGTAGAGATGAAGAGAGATGAGGAGAGATGAAGAGAGATGAGGAGAGATGAAGAGAGATGAAGAGAGATGAGGAGAGGTGAAGAGAGATGAGGAGAGATGAAGAGAGATGAAGAGAGATGAAGAGAGATGAGGAGAGATGAGGAGAGATGAAGAGAGATGAGGAGAGATGAGGAGAGATGAAGAGAGATGAGGAGAGATGAGGAGAGGTGAAGAGAGATGAGGAGAGATGAAAAGAGATGAGGAGAGATGAAGAGAGATGAGGAAGGGAGAGATGAAGACAGATGGGGAGAGATGAAGAGAGATGAGGAGAGGTGAAGAGAGATGAGGAGAGATAAAGAGAGATGAGGAGAGATGAAGAGAGATGAGGAGAGATGAGGAGAGATGAAGAGAGATGAAGAGAGATGAGGAGAGGTGAAGAGAGATGAGGAGAGATGAAAAGAGATGAGGAGAGATGAAGAGAGATGAGGAAGGGAGAGATGAAGAGAGATGAGGAAGGGAGAGATGAAGACAGATGGGGAGAGATGAAGAGAGATGAGGAGAGATGAAAAGAGATGAAGAGAGATGAGGAGAGTAGCCATTAAAATGACAACAAGACAGATCAAGTGTGAGACATCAAAGGGCCAGGAAAGATCTCTGAAATGAAGCAACGCACCCCCCTGCTACATACATACAGAGCAGGGGGGGAACAAAGACGTACGGCAACACAGTACATGGTCAACAGAGACCCTCAGAAGACTACAACCGTGTAACCATCTTCCGTTCAGTTCTGGCCTACTCCTGGGTCCCTCCCTACACGGCCCACTCACAAACACATAGTCCTCACACAAGACTACACGTCCAATGATTACACAACGCCCCCCCCCCCCCCCCCCCCCCCCCCCCCCCCCCCACAAAAAAAACATACGCTCAGAGGGCTAATTAAGGCTTAATATGCAAATGAGAGCGGCAGTAAATTACACAGCTGGCAAATATGCCTGTTTTTCCCTGAAAATACATCAGGAGTGCAGCGAGACTACGAGTGTGTTGTTGTGTTGTGGTGTTTGAGAGACTCCCACTCTGAGGTATTAGAGTACTACTAAATGTCTCAAGGCCTAATGTAGTGGTTACAGTTGGAGTTTAGTAGTAGGTGTCATTGTGATTATAGCAATGTCAGAGTAGTCTTCTGATAGATGTAGTAGTTCAGTAGAGTGGAGTAGAGATAGAAGAGAACAGTAGAGTAGAGTACAGTACAGTACAGTACAGTACAGTACAGTATGGTATGGTACAGTAGAGAAGAGAACAGTACAGTACAGTATGGTACAGTAGAGAAGAGAACAGTACAGTACAGTACAGTAGAGTGGAGAAGAGAACAGTAGAGATTACAGTACAGTACAGTACAGTACAGTACAGTACAGTACAGTACAGTACAGTACAGTACAGTAGAGAAGAGAACAGTACAGTACAGTACAGTATGGTACAGTAGAGTGGAGAAGAGAACAGTAGAGTAGAGAGTAGAGTACAGCACAGTAGAGAAGAGAACAGTAGAGTCGAGAGTAGAGTACAGTACAGTAGAGAAGAGAACAGTAGATTAGAGAGTAGAGTACAGTAGGGTACAGTATGGTACAGTAGAGTACAGTAGAGAAGAGAACAGTAGAGAGTAGAGTACAGTAGAGTGGAGAAGAGAACAATAGAGTAGAGAGTAGAGTACAGTACAGTACAGTAGAGAAGAGAACAGTAGAGTAGAGAGTAGAGTACAATACAGTACAGTAGAGAAGAGAACAGTAGAGTAGAGTACAGTACAGTACAGTACAGTAGAGTAGAGAAGGGTAGAATAGAGTAGAGTATAGTAGTTTAGTGTAGAGTAGAGTAGAGTAGAGTAGAGTAGAGTAGAGTAGAGTAGAGTAGAGTACAGTAGAGTACAGTAGAGTAGAGAAGGGTAGAATAGAGTAGAGTATAGTAGTTTAGTGTAGAGTAGAGTACAATAGTGCAGACTAGTGTAGAGTAGAGTATAGTAGAACTGAGTAGAGTAAAGTTGAGTAGAGTAGAGAATGGTAGAATAGAATAGCATATAGTGGAATAGAGTATAGTAGAACAAAGTGGAATAAAATAGATTACAGAAGGGTAGAATAGAGTATAGAGTAGAGTATAGTTAAGTAAAGTAGAGGACAGAAGGGTAGACTAGAGTAGAATAGAGTAGAGTAGAGTATAGTAGAATAGAGTGGAGTAAAATATTACGATGTTGTAGTACATTGTCCCTGTTCAAATAAACGTAAAAAATGCAAATTAAAAGAGAGCCTGAACTGAGTTCAGTTCTCTCTCTATAAGAGCGCCATCTCAGAGGCATCATCTCTGTGGTTCTGGGCGGGATGGTCTGTGACTACATCCCAAATGGCACCTTATTCCCCATATAGTGCACTACTTTTGACTAGGGCCCATAGTCTGCCGTGGTCTCTGGTGCACTGGGCTGGCTCTGCCTATGATGATGCAGCCCATCACCCCTCTGAGCCTGAACCTGAGTGCTGACTACATACATGGCCAGGCTTTCCCATCTCAGCCGTCACACAGCCAGCCACCGAGACTGACCAAGCCAAAGGAAAAGGCACACCCCCCCCAAAAAACACCTAACCCAATAACTGTCTCTTCCTCGCTCCTTTCTCTTTGACTGCACTCCTACTGCACCCCTGTGACACAGAGGGGGCCCCAAAACAGCTCCCCAGAGACCCCCTCCACATCCTCCCTTTCCAAAACCTCCATCCCTTCCCCACACCCTTGACCTCTACCGCTGCTCCTATGCACAAAGCAACAAAATATAGATGTTAGATCCAAACTTTCTCATTGCAGGAAAATAATCCTGCAGCAACAGGAAACACTCTGAATGTTGCTTTTCATAAGGCTGCTGGTAAATAATGAATAATTAATGCCAAACAGGTCAATGATCAAATGGAGCAGAGTGGCAACAGACATGAAAATCAGACACTTGTAAACAGACGCAAGGACCCAGATTTCCTCCAATCCCGCCCAGGCCCTGGCCAGCTACCTTTCTCCCTTTTACATATGCACATCCACAATTGCACTACACACACATAGCCACACACACATAGCCACACTAACTTCTGTCATTAACTAATGTTTCATAAGAATGTTCCGTGATGGCAAGGAATGTTTCCATAAGATCATTTATTTACCTTTATTTAACCAGGCAAGTCAGTAAGAACAAATTCTTATTTTCAATGACGGCCTAGGTGGGTTATGATGGCCTAGGTGGGTTACAGTGGGTTAACTGCCTGTTCAGGGGCAGAACAACAGATTTGTACCTTGTCAGGCTCGGGGATATGAACGTGCAACCGTTTGGTTCTAGTCCAATGCTCTAACCACTAGGCTACCCTGCCACCCCATCATTCCCTTAATGTCAAATAGAACTTACCCAGAACGTGGTTACCATTTTCTCTGAACACACACATACACACACCCGCACCCGCACGCGCGCACACACACACACACACACACCACACAAATCCCCATTGTCATTTATTTTTCTTTGCAACCTGGGAAATACTGAGGGACAGAGTGAGGAATACATACTTGATCCCCCCCGCTGCTTTCTGATGGAAAGACTTGCTTTTTAATCCAATCGTCACTCCTCCCACATGCCGCTGTGGACTCCTGACGATGGAACAGAGATAAAATACTCCTCATGACTTAAACATCCCGGACTGAAACCACAGCAACGCTAATCTCCACAATACAAACGTTAATCATAAGGCTCTGTGTGTCTGACGCTAGACATTACTTCCTTTTCGTAAACAGGGCATGTGTTTTCTGTCCCTATTCAAATGTATACAGTACCTGGCCGGGTATACAGTAGATACACATTCACCATATTCATAGTACAGTACTTCACTTATGATCATTTCAAAAATAAACCGGCATATATATCTATGCCTTCTGTTGCCAGGGAAGAAATGTAAAACTATTTGGAATGAACAAATAAACATAAAGGAGACAAACAAACCACTGCAAACACCAAAATAAAAACAAGTTCAGAGCCACATCCACACGAATAGCCGTTAGAGTTCATTTTCAAGAAACCATTCCGTTCCTTGGAGATTTAAATTAGCGCTTTAATATGCAGTTAGCAGAGATAAAATCATGACAAACAGACAGCAAGTGCGGGTAATTATTTAGTGAACCCAGCAGGGAGCCTGTAGTACAGCAAGGGTAGTGGCAGAATCATTCATCTCATGCCTTCACAGACACACGAGAGGAGAAGAAGGTACAGCAAAGTAGTGGCAGCATCATTCTCCTCAGGCCTTCACAGACACACAGAGAGGAGAAGAAGGTACAGCAAAGTAGTGGCAACATCATTCTCCTCAGGCCTTCACAGACACACAGAGAGGAGAAGAAGGTACAGCAAAGTAGTGGCAGCATCATTCTCCCCTGGCCTTCACA